>NC_079211.1:10892740-10950240 GCF_029633865.1 Lampris incognitus
AACGTGTGTTTGGTAGAGTATTTCTTTGTTGTACCAATGCTTCTTGGCAATAAATCTTACACCGTTGGAAAGCCTGTTTATTTCCCTTTTAAATGGCGCCACATTGGTAAGGAACATGCGTTTGTGGGATGAGCAGCGGAGCTGAGTATGTGGGTTGCACCCATGAAAAATTTGCCAAACCGTCTCTGCCGATGCCAAACAGCTTATTTTGCTGCTGCTGTTGACTCTTGTTTTGAGCTTCTGGTAGCCCAGGTGCTGACAATCAGCTGGCTGATATAAGATTTATAGCCAAGAAGCATCGTTACAACAAAGACATAACCTACCAAACACACATTTCCTTACTCTTTGTGCTAAGTCTATATATATGTATATATATATGTATGTATATATATATATATGTATATATATATATATGTGTGTGTGTGTGTGTGTATATATATGTGTGTATATATGTGTGTGTATATGTGTGTGTATATATGTGTATATATGTATGTATATACACTACCGTTCAAAAGTTTGGGATCACCCAAACAATTTCGTGTTTTCCATGAAAAGTCACACTTATTCACCACCATATGTTGTGAAATGAATAGAAAATAGAGTCAAGACATTGACAAGGTTAGAAATAATGATTTGTATTTGAAATAAGATTTTTTTTACATTCAAAAACTTTGCTTTCGTCAAAGAATCCTCCATTTGCAGCAATTACAGCATTGCAGACCTTTGGCATTCTAGCTGTTAATTTGTTGAGGTAATCTGGAGAAATTGCACCCCACGCTTCCAGAAGCAGCTCCCACAAGTTGGATTGGTTGGATGGGCACTTCTTTGAGCAGATTGAGTTTCTGGAGCATCACATTTGTGGGGTCAATTAAACGCTCAAAATGGCCAGAAAAAGAGAACTTTCATCTGAAACTCGACAGTCTATTCTTGTTCTTAGAAATGAAGGCTATTCCATGCGAGAAATTGCTAAGAAATTGAAGATTTCCTACACCAGTGTGTACTACTCCCTTCAGAGGACAGCACAAACAGGCTCTAACAGGTACTATTTAATGAAGATGCCAGTTGGGGACCTGTGAGGCGTCTGTTTCTCAAACTAGAGACTCTAATGTACTTATCTTCTTGCTCAGTTGTGCAACGCGGCCTCCCACTTCTTTTTCTACTCTGGTTAGAGCCTGTTTGTGCTGTCCTCTGAAGGGAGTAGTACACACCGGTGTAGGAAATCTTCAATTTCTTAGCAATTTCTCGCATGGAATAGCCTTCATTTCTAAGAACAAGAATAGACTGTCGAGTTTCAGATGAAAGTTCTCTTTTTCTGGCCATTTTGAGCGTTTAATTGACCCCACAAATGTGATGCTCCAGAAACTCAATCTGCTCAAAGAAGTGCCCATCCAACCAATCCAACTTGTGGGAGCTGCTTCTGGAAGCGTGGGGTGCAATTTCTCCAGATTACCTCAACAAATTAACAGCTAGAATGCCAAAGGTCTGCAATGCTGTAATTGCTGCAAATGGAGGATTCTTTGACGAAAGCAAAGTTTGATGTAAAAAAAATCTTATTTCAAATACAAATCATTATTTCTAACCTTGTCAATGTCTTGACTCTATTTTCTATTCATTTCACAACATATGGTGGTGAATAAGTGTGACTTTTCATGGAAAACACAAAATTGTTTGGGTGATCCCAAACTTTTGAACGGTAGTGTATATATATATGTATATATATATGTGCATATATATATGTGTATATATATGTATATATATGTGTGTATATATATATATATATGTGTGTGTATATATATATATGTGTGTATATATATATATGTGTGTGTATATATATATATGTGTGTATATGACTTGTGCCTTGTTTGGTGTTGGTTTTGGATGTTTAGTGAAAGGAGAGTGATACCATGAATTCCTTGTTCAGCCGGAGAGTCGTTGGTCTTGCCTCATTTTCTGTGGAGAACATGTAAAAGAAAACATTTTCACCGAGTGCACACATATGTGATTTTCGGGTCCACTGGACCCGAGGCCAATAAAAGTGAGCAAATTGTGTAGAGACTTACTCCTACCTGGGCCTTCTGTGTGTGTGTGTGTGTGTGTGTGTGTGTGTGTGTGTGTGTGTGTGTGTGTGTGTGTGTGTGTGTGTGTGTGTGTGTGTGTCTGTGTGTGTGTGTGTGTGTGTATTTTAAGCATCTCGAACTTGTCTGCTCCCCCATCTACCACACTCTTTACCCTCTTTAGTGTGGGAAACCACACACACACACGCACACGCACACACACACACACACACACACACACACACACACACACACACACACACACACACACACACAAGGTTTCAGCACTGATACGTGTCATGCACGAGAACCTGTCTGCCTCGGACAACAAATAATTAGCTTTGCGTGTGGCTCCTAACTCTGATCGATCAGCACGGCAAAAAAAAATAAATAGAAAAGTAAAAACCCTGGGCTACGAGGGCCTTAGACATAATTTTTGAAGGGAGAGAAGCTAGTGCGGAAAGAACGTCTTTCACTTTGGAAGACGACGAATTTTCCAAAAATGAGGATCATGTCTCTGTCAAGCCGGAGTCTGACGGTGAGTTGTTTTTTGTTTTAGATATCTTTATAGGTTTGAGTTTTAAGGAAGACAAATGTAAGGGGAAATAAGAGCAACTTATCCTGCACAAAACACCAAAAAAGAGCTCCTACGTAATGGCAGAACTGAATAAACATATAAATAGAAGAAAACCCAGATGGAAAAAAGGAAATAGATAGATCTACTACAACAACACACACACACACACACACACACACACACACACACACACACACACACACACACACACACACACACACACACACACACACAAACCCCAACATGTTGACCAATGGATGGGTACATGACCCGATATCCAGGTGATGCAATATTACAATATACCACTTGATTAAGACTCATGTAGGAGCCTCTCTAGGGACTTCTGTCCAGATAAGACCATGGACGCCTCTCTGCAAAGTTTGTGCGCTCTCTGTTCCTATGTAACCTAAGAAGGGGTCCCAAATTTCATAGAACATTGAAGGTTTGTCCTTGAGCCAGTAGGTCATCGCTTCCTGAGGGATGAGTTCTACTACACCTCGAACCACTGGGAGAGCTTGGGAGGTTTGTCAGAGATCCACGGAAGTGAGGTGCACCCTCTAGCAGGATGTAATCTAAGAATATATGACAGAGGTTTAAGATCTAGATATTTACAGAACATTTAATACATTTCTTTACAAACCTTTCCCCAGACTTTTTTTTAATAAAGGGACAATCAAAAATGCGATGAAAGGATGACGCCTCAGAAACCTTGCATTTATTACAATATTTGGAAACTACGGGATTAGACTTGTTCTGTACCGCTGGTGTAATCTGGAGCCTGTGAATAATTTTGAATTGCAACTCCTTGACTTTGTTGGCGGACAAGCAACCAGATGAACGTAAGGCCCAGGTCAGTTCCCCAAAGTCATTAAAGATATCCTATGCCATCTGTTGGGGGAAACAGAGCACTGTAATCAGTTTTCGGGGCTCAGAATATGTCAAGACTTCTACAGAGGAGCGAGAGAACCCACTTGGGTGTTAGGTTTCAGAAGACAAAGCTGTGGATCTGCAGGTAACTAAAAAGTGACGTGGGAAGGTCCTACTGCTCCTTGAACTGGTTAAAAGATTTAACAGTACCATTAGCAACTAAGTCCTCTATAGTACAGATGCCCTTCTCAGATCACAAAAGAAACCCGTGATCCCCCAGGCAAGGGGGGGGGGATTTGGATTTAAATGGGAGTAAGGAGAGAGAGATAGAATCCTCCTGAGTCCCTGTCTTCCTAATAATTTTCCATGCCTTTAATGTATTCTGGAGGAGAAAATCTCCCTTTATTTTTTCTGACACTCACTTTTTAGAAACATAAATAATGTTATGAAGATGATTTGGATCCAACGGAGCAGCCTCCAAGCGAAGCCATGTGGCTCAAGGGTAATTTCTAAATCATTCCCAGAGAGACCAACAGAGGCAAGCCAACACACCCTCTCCAAGACAAGAGTTGCAGTTTTTGTATTTTCAATCTGGCCCATTTGTTTTTCCGTAAGAAAGAAGATAACGAGCTATTTAAAATGGAGAGTGATTTCCTAGTCAAGAGAACTGGGACCATTTGGAAAACAAAGCAGATAAGGAAGTATGTTCACTTTAAAAAGGTTTACTCTACCCAGAAGAGATAATGGGAGATTAGTCCAGTGCGCCAGATCCTCTTTAATTTTGTGGATTAAAGGTATAAAACTGGCTTCATAACGACCAAAAAGGGAAGGAGTGATAGCTCTGGGCTCTTTCTGGGTTCGTTTACCAAGGGGTAAATGAACCCAGTGACCCAAGGTGACCATCTAAAGGGAGCAGAGCTAGACAACGCCCAGGAGGTGTTACGGTTTTGGGCATAGCCTCTGAGTAATTGATTTTATAGTCTGAGAACTGGCTAAAGGTTCTGATAATCTCAACAACTCTGGTCATAGAGGCCTTGGGGTTACTTATAAAAAGCAGAACGTCATCAGCATAAAGAGAAATTTTATGCTTTTGGGGGACCCACATCAATACATGTAACCAGAGATTTACTCCTTATTGCCTCCGCTAGAGGCTGTATGGCGAAAAGAGGGGAGGTTGGTCGCCCCTGGCGAGTGCCATGCTCTATCGAACATATCCCAGCAAACATGCCCATGCGGGCCCACTGTGAGTAGATGGGAGGATCACGCTATTCCCCCCAGTTCCCCCTCTCCCCCGAACAGGCAACCCCAACTGACCAGAGGAGGATCTGTGGACCTTAGAATAGAAGGTGTATTGTCTTTCTGTAGGGTGGAGGGTCCTCCATGCGTCAATGAAACCTCCAGGTGAGAATTGAGACAGCTGTTAAAATCGCCTGCAATCACTGAGGATTCCACAATCCGGTCTTAAAACAGGGAGAACACTTTAGTCTGGAAGTCAGGGGAAATATTGGTGGGGCATAAACATCTGAGTAAGAGATATTGTCACCATACAGTATCCCTGTGATCACAACATAAAGCCCCAATTTATAATTCCTGACCTTCCCTTCAGTAATCAGCAAAGCTTTATGAATTAGAATAGCAACACCTCTCCTCCTTGATGTAAAGGAGGAATAGAAGCTCTGGTCAGCCCAATATCTTTTCAATTTTAGGTGCTCCTCGTTAGTTAGGCGAGACTCCTGAATGAAAGCTCTCTGAACCTTCTCCTTCTTCAAAACATCAAAAATAATCTTCTGTATGATAGAGTTCTGGATCCCATGCAAATTCCATGAGCAAAGTTTAACTGTTGAGTTACCAACCACAGTCAAGCAGTTTTAGACCAGACATACATATATACCCGATATGATCCCAGAAATATAACAGTTCACCCTCAAAATTATTTCAGAGCAAATACAAAAAGAGGAAAACAAACAAACAAAAAGCACGTGTGACAGATTGAAACCTATAAACAAACAAAACCTGGCCCAACCCCCAAGATACTCCCCCAAACAAAGCACCAAAACCCTAAACTAGGACTGTGCATCTGAGCTGTGCACTAGCCCAGTGCTCCAAATGTGTGTGTGTGCGTGTGTGTGTGTCTACATTCAAAGGAATAACGTAAAACATGAATAAAATGAAAAGGGAAGAGAGATGATTTCCTGATTTCCTGACAAAACACGCCGAGGGCACAGTAAACAGCACCAACTTTTTGCACTGCTGCACTGTCCGTAGCTGCCCCGAGGGATACCAGTTTGTCAAAGAGTTCAATTTTGCAAGCCAGCCTTATTCAAAAGATGTGACTCGCCACAGAACGGAGGGGCTGCAGTGTGATACACGCAACTGCCTCAGTCCCGAAAGTGAAGTCCATAGACCCTGGGTGCAGAAACGGGGAAACCTGTGTAGAGTTATCCATTAGAGACTTTATCCGGTGGCTGGACCGGGGCAATCCTTTCCTTGTAAAAAATGTTCAGCATCCTCCACTGTGTCACACACACAGCCTGAAGGAGGAGAAATATGGATGTAGAAAAATGGTGAAATTGAACGGTCTCCTCGCCCAAGGAATGAGCCACCTCGCATGGCTGCCAATGTGATAAGGGTGCAACCAGGGCCATCGCGGGTGGCGATTACTCATATGCAGGGCATAAAGTCTGCTTATGAGCTTTTCATCACAGACGTCATCCAGAAAATGATTCTGGACCGCACTAATTTGGAGGGGAGGCATGTTTTTGGAGAGAGGTGGGAGATGGGCCAAACCCATTTACACGCATACTGTGTGATAATGTGTCTGGAAAACGTCCATATTATTTCTAGGATTATCTGCTTCGATAACCGAGACACCAGACCGATTCGGAGGCAGGGGGACAAGCTAGCTGCAATCAGGCCAGTACCGGAGAAGTGGGTGGACCGCCATCCACTTGATTTACAACCCTGGGCCCAACATTACCGTTGATGAGCAGCTCACGCCATTTAGGGGCAGCTGCCCCTTCAGGCAGTGCATGCCGTCCAAACCTGCAAGATATGGAGTCAAGCTCTTGGCTGCCTGTGGTGCTGCTTCATCGTATGCCTGTAACTTGCAAGTGTACACAGGGAAGGCAGACGGAGGAGCCCCTGAGAAGAGCCAAGGGATGCGCGTTGTCCTGGACATGACACAGGAACTCCGTGGCCACAACATCACATGCAGTAACTTTTTTTTACTTCACACAAGCTGGGACAGGAGCTCCTCAACAGGAGGCTGATGATAATAGGAACACTACGAAAAATCACTACTCGGAACAAGCCCGTCTATTCATCTAAGCTTATGTTTCCAGCCAACATGTCTTTGGTGTCCTACGTGCCAAAGAAAGGCAAAGATGTGGTAGTCATGAGTACGTTGCGTAGGGATGGGAGAATCTGTGACCAAGAGCATCCAAAACAAGAAATCATAATGGATTACAATGCCACAAAAAGAGGGGCAAACAATTTAGACAAGCTGGTGACTGGCTACAGTTGTAAAAGAAGAGCCTTACACTAGCTACTTGTGACATGCTTCAACATCTTGGGGATCTGGGCTTTTGACATCCGGACGGCGGTGAACCCAGATTGGAACAGAACCACCAACTCTAGTACCTGAAGTAAGTGTGAGTGCATGTAGGTGTGTCTGACTCTCTTACCTTGGCCTGCTGTAACTACATAGTATGTGTGTGAGAGAGAGAGAGAGAGAGAGAGAGGGAGGGAGGGAGGGAAGTAAAATTTCTGATCAATTTTCATCATTCTACATTGCAGCCGGTAGCAACAAGAAGCAATGTGGCATACACTATATGGACAAAAGTATTGGGACACACCTCTTAATCACTGAATTCAGGTGTTTCATTCAGACCCATTGTCACAGGTGTATAAAATCCAGCAGCTAGCCACGCAGTCTGCATTTACAAACATTTGTGAAAGAATGGGTCGTTCTAAAGAGCTCAGTGAATTCAAGCGTGGTACTGTCGTAGGATGCCACCTTTGCAATAAGTCAGTTTGTGAAATGTCTTCCCTGCTAGATATTCCACTGTCAACTGTAAATGGCGTTGTTGAAAAGTGGAAGCGTTAAGGAACAACAGCAACTCAGCCACGAAGTGGCGGACCACGTAAAGTCACACAGCAGGGTCAACGAGTGCTGAGGCGCATAGTGTGTAAAAGTCGCCAACGCTCTGTTGACTCAATAACTGCAGAGTCCCAAACTTCCTCTGGCATTAACATCAGCACAAAAACTGTGCGCCAGGAGCTTCATGGAATGGGTTTCTATGGTCGAGCAGCTGCATGCAAGCCTTACATCACCAAGCACACTGCCAAGCGTGGGATGGAGTGGTGTAAACCACGCTGCCACTGGACTCGAGCAGTGGAAACGTGTTCTGTGGAGTGATGAATCACGCTTCTCTGTCTGGCAGTCTGATGGACGAGTCTCGGTTTGGCAGATGCCAGGAGAACATTACCTGCCTGACTGCATTGTGCCAACTGTAAAGTTTGGTGGAGGAGGGATAATGGTATGGG
Source organism: Lampris incognitus (assembly GCF_029633865.1). NCBI lineage: Eukaryota > Metazoa > Chordata > Actinopteri > Lampriformes > Lampridae > Lampris > Lampris incognitus. Next base: position 10,900,784 of record NC_079211.1, read on the forward strand.
GTTGTTTTTCAGGGGTTGGGCTAGGCCCGTTAGGTCCAGTGAAGGGAAATCTTAATGGTTCAGCATACCAAGACATTTTGGACAATTCTATGCTTCCAACTTTGTGGGAACAGTTTGGGAAGGGCCCTTTTCTGTTCCAGCATGACTGTGCCCCAGTGCACAAAGCAAGGTCCATTAAGACATGGTTGGGTGAGTTTGGTGTGGAAGAACTTGACTGGCCCACACAGAACCATGACCTCAACCCCATCCAACACCTTTGGGATGAACTAGAACGGACATTGCGAGCCAAGTCTTCTTGTCCAACATCAGTGCCTGACCTCACAAATGCTCTTCTGGATGAATGGGCAAAGATTCCCACAGACACACTCCAAAATCTTGTGGAAAGCCTTCCCAGAAGAGTGGAAGCTGTTATAGCTGCAAAGGGGGGGACCAACTCCACAGTAATGCCTATGGGATGTCATAAAAGCCCCTGTATGTGTAATGGCCAGGTGTCCCAATACTTTTGTCCATATAGTGTACGTGGACCCAAGAAGGACAGGAAGACACAGTACATACATGTGCATCAAGTGCAAGAAATAACAATTGCAAGCCACACACACACACACACACACACACACACACACACACACACACACACACACACACACAGAGTAAAATTCTGTCCCTCGTATGATGTGTAACCAGGATGAATTTGTCTGGGGCTCATTTATAATTTCCAAAAAAAAAAAAAAAAAACACTATGTAAAATTTGTCTTTCCAATTTGTTCAGTGGAAAGCAATAAACATCAAAAGTGATGGAAACCTTGTTTCATTTATATTTGTTCAAGATAAACATTACATATTCCACACGTCTTGATCACAAATGACTTTTATACAAAAATCACATTTTATCACAAAAAACCAAATAGCACTCTTATTGATAAATGTGGTCTAGTGGAGGGAAATGGCAAATATTAACAATATACGCCGTCTAGAGATAAAGTCATAATTTTTTTTTAACATAATTTTGTTATGGCTGTATTGTTTTAAATACCCCAAAATGTTGTGGACCCGCTAACATTGGGTGAATAATATAAAAATACGAACACCATACAAGGGATATATATGTGTGTGTGTGTGTGTGTGTGTAGTTTGAAAGCAGAGAGGCACGGGGAGATTTAAATGAACCCACCTGAACTCTTGAACTACAAAATGACCCATTTTATTGAGAAATGTGCAGACATTTTCTTTGGCTTCCACACAATCTTTTTATCGACAGTTTGTCACAATCGGAAATGGACATGTGCATTCGCGTATCGGAGCTAGTTGATCAGATTTATTTAAAAAACAAAAAAACAAAAACAAAAAAAAAACCCCACAAAATATTACAAAAAACAAACAAAACAAAAACAAAAACCCACAAAAATGAGCGATAACCCCATTGCAAAGGTGAATTTGTCCTCAATTTCATTCGCCAGAAAGTTTTCTTTGGTTCAAACCATGCAAACATGCTACATGAGTATCAAAACACAATACAGTATACGTTTCTCACAAGAGTACTTCACATGACATCTGAGATTTAACCCACGTAAATATTCATGTTCAGAAAGCTACACTGGATCAGAGCTGGTTCTGTTTTCTCGAACCGACGGCAAACAGAAACGCTGGCTGTGGTATATGAAAGCAATTGTACAACTTTTTCCACACAAAAACAAAAAAACAAAAAAAAAACAACAACACAAAATGTTCCTTAACCGCATCGCCTCATTCTGGCTTGTTTGAAGCCTGCAGAATTACACCTGATTTACCCTTTCAGACTTGGAGATAAGAACGGACCCGGGCTGGAAAAGAGACACACAAAAAAACAAAACACAAAACGGACACGGAACGTCCTTCAGTTGTTCTGCGAGCCAGGGTGGTTGGTGGTTCCTTCCTCTTCTTCCTCATCGTCTTCTTCTTTGGGACTACTGAGTGCGAGTCATCGTCCTTGTAGAGCGGCTCTTCATGACCTTCTGGAAGAGATCCTCTGAAAGACAAAGAGCCTCCATGAGGAAACGGAGGTGTTCCGCTGTATCTACGATATACAAACACACACACACACACACACACACACACACACACACACACACACACACATTCATACCTAGGGACAATTTAGTACGGCCGATTCACCTGACCTACATGTCTTTGGACTGTGGGAGGAAACCCACACAGACACGGGGAGAACATGCAAACTCCACACAGAGGACGACCCGGGACGACCCCCAAGGTTGGACTACCCCGGGGCTCGAACCCAGGACCTTCTAGCTGTGAGGCGACCGCGCTAACCACTGCACCACCCCCCCCAAACACACACACACACATATTTATATATACATACATATATATATAAAATTCTGAAAATTGCATTGTGTCCCTTTAAGTGGAAAAATAAAAACACAACTAGACTTGAAGATATTTCAGTTCTGGGTTTTCTTTTTTCTCCACTCAACTCTGGACGTGATAAACTGTCCGTAGTGTCAGTTGTTTGTTTTCAGCTTTTGCTTTCATACAAAACCAAAAGGGATCATCCGTTTGGCTTGTGGGACATCCCGTTTAGGGAACGAGATCAATTTCGTGTTGCCACATTTGTCGGTGTGTGTACCGATGCTCGACTGTAGATATAGTTTTGTTTTTTACATGATGCAGTGTGACAACATATATGGCTGACTTGTCGTCTTGGTTCAGTCCTGCTTCCCTTCGCTCCGTTTGGGTGTTTGTACACCGAGGTCGTGTGTTTGAGAGACTCACCGTTCCTGAAGACCCTGGAGTCAGACTGTGGGAGAGAAGTAAGGACATGAGGATGAGAGTCAAGCACCACAGAGACTCGTTCACACTCATTCATCTGCCCTCGGCTACCTCGAGACCTCTACGTCTCCAAAACCCGGTTAATCCGGCTCAGGCCCGGCCGCAGAGTTCACTCGTTTCTTTTGTCCCACGGAGGAGCACTGACGGTCCCTGACCAGGCAGCGGTCGGCGGGCAGGGGACGGGGCAATCTGCCAAGACGGGGTACCCCGCTGTTTAAAGGAATGTCATCATCGCTCTCGCTGAGGAATGCTGGGGTCATTTGGTCCGGCTAAACGCTGTTTTTCTGGGGATTTCACCTGCGCTGGTGTTCTGTGAGCGTCCCGTGTGCCGAACGCTTTCGTGTTTGGTTTCGGACCTCGCGAACGCCAGCTCTGATGGAGAGGTTTAATGTAGTCTTACAGAGACCTCTCCAACAGGACAAAAATAATAATGCTGTCTGTTTTACCGAGCGAGAAACCTATCGTACGTCATAACGTAAACCGGACTCCTGTCACGCAACGCTAGTTCCCGAGGAAGAGGTCCTCACCTGTGGGGCCGGTCCGTCAGCTTGTTCCCGGTCCAATTTAGGGGCTAAAGTGGAGAGACAAAGACTGTTTTCAGGTGGTTTTCTCATCAAATCAATATTACAGAGAAAATGCCGACTGGCCAGATGATGGCTAGTTACCCCGCTCTCCCGAGCCGTCCCGGTCGCTGCTCCGCCCCCTCTGCTGATCCGGGCAGGGCTGCAGACTACCACATGCCTCCTCCCATACATGTGGAGTCGCCAGCCGCTTCTTTTCACCTGACAGTGAGGAGTTTCACCAGGGGGACGCGCTGCTCCCTCCAGTTCCCCCTCCCCCCTGAACAGGTGCCCACGACCGACCAGAGGAGGCGCTAGTGCAGTGACCAGGACACATACCCACATCCGGCTTCCCGCCCGCAGACACGGCCAATTGTGTCTGTGGGTACGCCTAACCAAGCCGGAGGTAACACAGGGATTCGAACCGGCGATCCCTGTGTTGGCAGGCAACGGAATAGACCGCCACGCCACCCGGACGCCCAATGTCCACATTTTTAAGGGTTACTGCTGCTAAATACATAATATATCTGTCTCATTTAGAGATATTGCTACCCTGCCTGTGTACTTTTACCCACTAGTGTTTGGTGCCGGCCCTGATCGAGGCAGGTGTCACTTTCCATTCCCGCTTGTGACCACGCTAGTCTCTTTCTGCAAGTGGTGTCCGTTTATCTTCAGATATCACGGACCAGCTCCATTTACTAGGGGCTGAAGCCCCTAATAAATGTAAATCTTGTTCTCAAACTTGAGGAAGTGAGCATATATCCTGCAGAGAATCCATCCCAGTGCTTCACGCAAATCTGGAGGATAATCAGAACCGACGGTTTAAAGTTTCAACAGGGAAACGTGTACTTCTGTCATCCGCTGCAAAACACCAGGCTGTGCCATGTACAGCCGGACGCCTGCTCACCCTACATGCATGCTGCCCATACAGCTGCCCAGTATCACCGCAGCCTATCACCGCTGGCCACTGGGAGCTGCCCAGTGAAACTACATCACTCTGGGTGGGCTGCCCAGCTCAAGGGCACATTAGTGGCAGAGCTTCTTTAATGGGGAGTTACGGAGAGACGTTTGTACTGACGCAGTGGTTTGATGATGGCGTCGACAGCGTGGACAACGCCATTAGTAGCCATCAGGTCCGCCTCCAAAACCGGCACCTTGTTCACATACACTGTGTAGTTACGCTGGGAAAGACAGACAGACAGACAGACAGACAGACAGACAGACAGACAGAATATTTATTAGTACATTCATTAATAGGAGTTTATATCATCGTCATGGTCCTGTTCACAGACTCGGTTCAGAGACTCACAGTTCCCAGTTCCAGCTTGTCTCCCTGAAGAGGCGCAACTCTGGTGTGAGATCCGACTCCTCCGCTGACCAGCATCCCTATTCCCATGTGGTACTTCAACACACTGGATAGTTCATGGGGATTACCTACAACACACACACACACACACACACACACAGAGTTATACAGACCGGTATAAATGTAGTTATACAGAGACCAACAGTTAGACAAACACAGAAAATACAGACACAGACAGACAGAGAGAGATATACAGACTGACAGACAGACAGTTATACAGTTATAGAGTCAGACAATTGTACAGACAGACAGACAGACAGTCTCTCTGTGTAAGTGTCAGACAGACAGACAGACAGACAGACAGACAGACAGAACTCAAAAACTATTTCATACAGAGTTCCTGCAGGTTTTATCAAGTTAAATTCAAGACTCCCCCCCTCCCCCTTTTTTCTCCCCAGTTGTATCCGGCCAATCACCCCACTCTTCCGAGCCGTCCCGGTCTCTGCTCCGCCCCCTTCTGCCGATCCGGGGAGGGCTGCAGACTACCACATGCCTCCTCCGATACACGTGGAGTCGCCAGCCGCTTCTTTTCACCTGACAGTGAGGAGTTTCGCCAGGGGGACGTAGCGCGTGGGAGGATCACGCTATTCCCCCCAGTCCCCCCTCCCCTCCTGAACAGGCGCCCCGACCGACAAGAGGAGGCGCTAGTGCGGCGACCAGGACACACACCCACATCCGGCTTCCCACCCGCAGACACGGCCAATAGTGTCTGTGGGGACGCCCGACCAAGTCGGAGGTAAGACGGGGATTCGAACAGGCGATTCCCATGTTGGTAGGCAAGGAAATAGACCATTTAGTCATCAAAGCGGGCGGGCCTATGAAAACCGAATCTAAGACTTCCCCATTGTCATTCAAGGCCTTTAATAGAAGAATTAAACCGACGGCACAGGAACCCTGTCATACGGCATGCCATCCTCTTCCTCCTCCACGTTTGAGGCCCCGATATTACACCGTCTCCTCTGACATGGTGCCCCCTCCCTCCCACCCGCTGGCAAACGCTCTCCAAAAATTCCCCCATCAGGCCTGCAGCGCCGTGCTGCTTTATTAAGCCGAGACACTTCATATTTCAAGACCGCAGCCGCGCTTGCCAAGGCGGCGGCGGGGGGGGGAGTCGAGAGTTGATCAAGCACGACAAGTTTGTGTAAACCACCTTTTAGTGTCCCATCTGGGCTTCGGAGACCGCGTTGGCCGTGCCCAGCGCTTATAAACAAGGGTGTTGCTGAAATCATCCAAGATGCCACGGCCAAACAAGGAGCAGCGCTTAACGCCGCGCAGCCGCCCGCTCCGACGCGCTCGAGCCCCACATCACATCTCCTTTTAAGCCGCCTCAGCAAAAGGAAACGCCTCACGCGCAGGACGGACTGGATTTAACTCCATACCGGTTTGTACCTGTTTGCTCATTTTGCCTTCCAGCGCAGCCCCAAACGGACCCCCGGTTTTGGGGTTTTTTTTTTTTTTTTTTAGAACTTCGCGAATATCTCCCCGGGTTTAATGAGGAGACATATGATGGTCGGACTGGAAGCAATTAAGGACATCTGTGTGTTACTGACGTTCACGATGGAGCATTCGGCCGGCGGTCCAAACTCTGATCATTTCCTGGGTGTAGAGATAGACTTTATGATTATTCTCAGAGATATAGAGCGCAGATTTGGGACTAAGGAACGTGCGTGTGACATGGTAATACATTAGTATATTTATACTTGATATACCTCCGGGCAGGGGTGGAAGCACAAAATTCTGGGCCCGATACATAAGCAGTCTCTGTGGGCCTCTTTCCTCTTTTGTCTCCTAACTTAAATATCTTTTTTTTTTTGGAGTCCCCCCCCCCCCCCACAGTTGTACTTCGCCAATTATTTTCCGAGCTGTCCCGGTCGCTGCTCCACCCCCCTCTGCTGATCCAGGGAGGGCTGCAGACTACCACATGCCTCCTCCGATACATGTGGAGTCACCAGCCGCTTCTTTTCACCTGACAGTGAGGAGTTTCACCAGGGGGACGTAGCGTGTGAGAGGATCACGCTATTCTCCCCCAGTTCCCCCACCCGGACGCCCCTAAATTAACTATCTTGCAGCGATTGAAAAAAATGTATAGTATCACTTCAAACTTTGATGCATCTTCGGGTACTGATGCGGACACCCATGATGTTTATTCTGCAGTAAACGCCCACTGATGGGACTTCTTGTTTGCAGAGTCCTTGACTAGATCTTTAAAGTCCAATTGTTTTGCTCATCGGCTTTCAGTCGAGAGTAGTGCCAGGCTGCTCAGCCTCTCCTGGGACATCGCTGATCTGAGGTAGTTGTTTTTAACTAGTTTTAACCTGCTGAAAAGCCCGTTCACCCCCAGCAACAGTCACGGGAAGTGTGCAGAAAATCCCGAGTGCTACACAAGTTTCTCCAAAAATACTCTGCAGCTGCATCTTATAGATGGCATTAAGGAGCTCAAGAAGGGACGGGGTATTCCTTTTTTCTTTTCTTTTCTGGAGCCCAGATTTTGCTTTCTTTGGGAAAGACATGACTGCTTGTATCAGCAGTCACTCGCGACAGGACTAGATGAGCTGCACTGACAGATGCTTGTGAGGGGTGGACTAAATCATTTTGTACCTTTTGTAAGGGGTGAGAGGGGCGTCATGAGGGGTGAGAGGGGCCTCAGAGAGCCTCCACTGTTTTCTTTAAGTCCCTCAACCGATGTATTGAGCCAATTTTAACTGAAGTTATGACGCTAATTAGTTAGAAATAAAAAATTGCAAACCAAAACAAACTTTTAATTCCAGGCTTCCCGAGGCCCCTCCTCCCCCTCCCTTCTGGGCCCTGGTAGGTCCTTCCCCTGTTTCCCCCCACTACGACGCCGCTGCCTCTGGGTCTTGGTTATATGTAGTGGTTACTGCTGTTTGCACACTGTCCACATCCCACTGCAATATTTTCCGTGACCAGTACACTTGTCTATGCTGTGTATCCTTGTATATAGTTTGTGTATTCTACATCTATAACTCACCTGTGTATGTTAATGCTGCTGTGACATCTGGACTTCCTCTCGGGGATTAACTGTAACTGACCGTATGGTCATATATTTTCTTTTGCATGCTTTTAGCTGCTATGTGAAGATTTAAAACACCATTACCATATCGCTTCGCCAGGCAGGTCCTACCCGACAGTAAACACTAAAATGAGTAACTACCACAACATACGCAGGTTGAATAATCGCAGGCTAGCTACCATCTTAAATATGTCAGTGATAAAGTTTCGTGAAAAAGGACATTGGTACGTATGTAAATCTTCGGGATTGCAACTTTAAACTTACGCATGAGTCTGTTGAACTCTGGCTTTGGAATGTGGTTGAAGGCATTGTTGGTTGGTGCAAAGACGGTCAACGCCCCCTGCTGGTTCATCAGCTCGGTCATACCAGCGGTCTGGATGGCACCCACGAGGATACTGGGAGGACAAAACTAAGGATTATCTGACTGAGGTTAGAAACGGGTGGCTGGTGTGTTTCAGAGATAGGTCGGAAAAATAAACCCCACCAGCCACCAACCAGCAGGACCTCCAAAGTCATGCATGGTTGCTTGTAGACTAGCTTAACAGATTCAATTGAACTTCACTAGCACTTGTCTGGAGGCTGGTGCTAATTTCCCACTATGGCTATAAACCACCACAGCTCCAACCACACATGCTTCGCAGATGGGGGGGGGGGGTCCCCTGAAAGCACTCATTTCCTTATTATTACCTTACTGTAAATCTCTTTGGTTAAACTCAGCCAACAGAACTGGATGGATGGATGGATGGAGGGAGGGATGGAGATAGGGAGGTTTACAAGAGGAAATATGATCACTAACTGGCTCTGCTCAGCTCCTGGCTGGTAAAGCCATTACGTATATGTAAAGGAGCAAATTTTTCCCTGCTGTTTACTTTTAGCCTTCATCATAAAAGCTAAAAGCTGCTAAGTTCCCTGGAAACACTGTATAAAAGGACAGTCTTCAGACAGACATATTTTGTGTCGAACAGAAGCTTGGCACATTCAAGTTAGCCTTCCTTCATTCATTCACTCTCACCTGCATATTTCAATTTAAGGTCACGGGGTGGGGGTGGTAACTATCCCAGCACGCACTGGGTGGAAGAATGGGAACAAGTCTATAATGCGGCCAGGGGAATGTGTCTATGTTCCCTAAGCCCTATGTTCCCTCACCCTAACCCTGACCTAAATTCATGAGGGAACATAGGGCTAAGGGAACATAGGGCTGACCCCTACGGCCAACTAACACTCCCACCATCGCCTAACCTGCATGTGTTCAGACTATTGGGGGGGGGGGGGACCAGAGTACCTGGATGAAACCCAACATAGAGCACTTGTAAACTTGAACCTGGGACCCTCTTTCTGTGAGGAACATTGCTAACCGCTTTCAGCACTAACTATATTTCTGTCATTAGTGAGTAAACTGGGGTCTAGAAAAGAGGCCTGTAATGGGTTGTTAGGAGGACGGTAACCATGATCTATGAGGCAAGGTAGGCAAAGCCACTTTATTTATAGAGCACATTTCATACACAAGGCAGATTCAATGTGCTTCACATAAAAAAAACATATTACACAATAAAAAAGTATTTAAAAAATAATTCATAAAAAGACATCTAAATTAAAGAGTGAAATCAAAATGTAATGCAAGGTTTACAGCTCTGCAAAAGTCAAAGGACAAGGTTTGCAGTTTAGCAGAAAGCAATGGTAAAAATAAATGTTTTTAATACAGATTTAAAAGTAGTCAGTGTTGGAGCAAGTCTCAAATCTTCTGGAAGTTTATTCCAGCTATTTATTGCATAGTATCTAAAAAGACATGCATGTTAAGGCCAACACTCCCATCTGTGCTCCTGACCAAGACAAGGCAAGGCAAATTTATCTATGTAGCACATCTCTGCAACAAGGCAGTTCAATGACACTAGACAAAAACCACCACTTTGGCAGGTCTTAAGCTTACTATTCTCTTTTCAAAACAAAGAAAGCATCTCGTTTTCATGTGGTGGTACATTCACTCTGTTATTTACCAGTACCAGACCAACTGAACAGGCAGAGATTGTTGGGAAGGGAAGAGGCAATTATTTTAAAACCCCTGATTCTCTTCTTTTTTTTTTTTTAAATTTATTTCTGATTTTCCCCTTTTTTCTCCCAATTTAGTGGCCAATTGATCCCTATTTTAATTCAAACACCCACCCTCGTATTGCATGCGTTCGCCAACTGCGTCTCTCCGGCCGGCAGTCTCGAAGGAAAGCGCCTCCCCACTTTCGTGACAAGGCGAATCCAAGCCGAACCACTGTTTTTCCGACACACACAGAGATGCATTCACATGACGAACACAAGCCGACTCCGCCCCCCTCCCGAAGACAGCGTTGCCAATGATCGCTGCTTCGTCGAGTCCGGCCATAGTCGGATCTGACGAGACCGGGGCGCGAACCCCAGTCCCCAGTGGGCAACTGCATCGACACCAAGCCGATGCTTAGACCGCTACGCCACCGCGGACCCTCCTGATTCTCTTTTTACTCTTCCACATTGGATGGATGTGCCTCACAGAATCAGAATCAGAATCGTCTTTATGCCCAGTTATTTTTGCGCATCCAAGGAATTTGACTCTGGTTTAGTGGCTCTCAATGTACTTACACAGAATAACAACACAGCAATTTCAGGAATATATACAAGAAATGACTATATACAGGTGAAAACGTTTCTGTGAACTATAAACTGTAAACAGGACACAAATAGTGCAAAGAAGTGACGAGTGAGTGCTGAGGTAGATATTAAACGGTAAAAAAAGACATTACTTTATTATAGTAGGTGGATTTTTTTTCATGTACAGTATATGTAGAGCATATTCAGATATACAGTAGTGAGGGAAATGTACTGCACATTTGTATTTTAGACTAAAATAAATACATATGATTTGTAGGTACAGTGGGTATTATAGTGTTCCAGGGTTGTCGCATAATGCCACAGTGAGTTAACTGTTCAACAGTGTGACAGCAAGGAGAAGAAACTGTTCTGTGTCTGATGGTTTGGTTTTGGTGTACAGTGTTCTGTAGTTCCTACCAGAGGGGAGAAGTTGGAACAGGTTGTGTCCAGGGTGTAAGGGGTCTGCAGTGATTTTCCCTGTCTGTTTCCTGACTCTGGAGGTGTACAGGTCCTGGATGGTGGGCAGGTCGGTACAGATAATCATTTCTGCAGATCTTTCTGTCCATTGTAGTTTGTTCCTGTCCTTTTTGGTGGCCGATCCAAACCAGACAGTGAAGTAATTGCAGAAAACAGACTCAATGACTGCAGTGTAAAACTGGATCAGCAACTCCTAAGGCAGGTTGTATTTCCTGAGCTGGTGCAGGAAGTACATCCTCTGCTGGGCCTTTTTGATGACTGTGTCGATGTTGGGTGCCCACTTCAGGTCTTGGGAGATTGTAGAAACCAGAAACCGGAAGGAAATCTACAGCCAATACAGTGCTGTTGAGAGTGGTGAGGGGGCAGTGATGGGGAACTCCTCCTGAAGTCCACTGTCATCACCTATAGTTTTGAACATGTTCAGCTCCAGGTTGTTGTGACTGCACCACAGCACCAGCTATTCGACCTCCCTTCTGTATATATATATATTTTTTTTTATATACTTGCAGAGAAGAATCCCAGTGGGGAAATTCTTCTATGCATTTAACCCTTCCTAGCTGTGTAGCTAGGAGGAGTGGGCAGCTGCCGTGCAGCACCCGGGGACCAACTCCAGTTCATCTTGCCATGCCTTGGTCTGGGGCACAGACAGGAGTATTAACCCTAACATACATGTCTTTTTGATGACGTTTTGTATACAGACTCATCTCCATCTCAGATGAGGCTGATGACTGTAGTGTCATCTGCAAATTTCAGGAGTTGAACAGATTGGTCTCCTGAGGTACAGTCATTGGTGTAGAGGAAGAAGAGAAGTGGGGAGAGCACACATCCCTGGGGGTGCCAGTACCAACTGTCTGGGTGCTGGATGTGATTTTCCCCAGCGTCACCTGCTGCTCTCTGTCTGTCAGGAAGTTTGTGATCCATTGACATGTGGAGGTGGGCACAGTGACCTGGGTGAGTTTGGTGAGTAGGACTTCTGGGGTGATGGTGTTGAACGTCAAGCAAGTCCACAACCAGGATCCTTGCGTACATCCCTGGGGAATCGAAGTGTTGCTGGATGTAGTGCAGTCCCACGCTGACCGCATCATTACCTGACCTGTTTGCCCAGTAGGGAAACTGCAGGGGGTCCAGCAGGGGGCCTGTGATGTCTTTCAGGTCGGTCAACACCAGTCTCAAGAAGGACTTCATGGCTGCAGATGTCAGGGCGATGGGCCTGTGATCGCTCAGTCCAGTGATGGAGGATTTCTTGGGGACCATGATGATAGTGGAGCGTTTGAAGCAGGTGGGGACGTTACACAGCTCTAGTGATCTGTTGAAGATTCATGTGAAGATGGGGGCCAGCTGGTCTCCGCAGATTTTCAGACAGGAGGATGATACCCCGCCCGGGCCTGGTGCTTTCCTGGTCTTCTGTCTCTGGAAGAGCTGACACACATCCTCTTCATAGACCATCAGTGCCAGTGGTGAGTCAGAGGGAGAGGAGGGGGTGATGGCAGGGGGTGCAGTTGGTTGTGTAATGTCTGAGTTGGAGCGGGTGAGGGGTGTGGGATGATCAAAACTGCAGTAAAACACATTCAAGTTGTCACCTAGTTGAATGTTCTCAACAGCGTGGGAGGAGGGTTTCCTGTAGTTGGTGATGTCCTGCAGGCCTCGCTTCACAGACACAGGATCGTTAGCTGAAAACCTGTTTTTGAGCTTTTCAGTGTAGCGCTGAAGTTGCTGTTAATCACCGTTTCAGCCTTCCATTAGTGGAAATCAGTATCTGATTCCTCACTGATCTGTCTGGAGGCCTGACTTACAAATCTCCATTCAGGCTTTCTTTGAGAAAAAGAGCACATACTGAATACTTGTCACTTTCTGACGAAAATCGCTGTTTTGAATCCAAAATAGGTCATTTGTGTGGAGCGAATGAGCTTTTGAGATGGGGGGGGGGCTGGCTCTGTGAGGACAGAGTCACAGGGAATGAAATGAGAAACATGCTGTCTGACTTGCCAAAAAAAAAAAAAAGCTCCTGGCTTCTGTCCTTGGCATATGCAACTCCCCCAAGAAGATTGAAGACTTCAGAGGGCCGTCTTTGGGAGGTACATTTTTGACTGCCCACATGCCTTAAGGTAAGAATCTCTTACAGTAGCATTATGATAACCTTAATAGGCTTATATGATGATATAAGCCAATTAATGCCGGCAGCCATACCAACATGTACTCTTAGCATGTACCCTGGCTCTGCCAAATGACAGAAGCTAAGCAGGCATGGGCTTGGATAGTCCTTAGATAGAAGACCTCCTGGGACTGAGTTGCTGCTAGAAGTGGTGTTGGTGGGGCAGTAGGGGGCAGTTTTCCCTCTGATCCCAATAAAAAAAATCCCAATGCCCTAGTGAAGTGATGGGGAAACTGTGCTGTAGGAGATGCTGTCCTTCGGATGAGACGTTAAACCGAGGTCCCGACTCACTGTGATCATTAAATATCCCAAGGCATTTTTATCGCAAGTAGTAGGGGGTTCTCTGGTCTCCTGGCAAAATTCCCAACCTGGCTCTCTCCATCTGGCCACCTAATCACCCCCCCCTCCCCGTGTAATTCGCTCAATGATTCCTCCCTCTCCACCTCAAGCTGATGCGTGGTGAGCATTCTGGTGCAAAATGGCTGCCGTGCATCACCCAGGTGGGTGCTACACATTAGTGGTGGTCGAGGTGAGTTTCCCCCCTTCAATGTGATGTGAGTGCTTTGGGTGTCTAGATAAAACACTACATACATGTAATCTATTATTATTATTTATTTCAAGCTTGGGACTGTTAGTTAGCCTAATAAGGTTGAGTTGTTTTGAGTTAGTGAACACTAGCCATCACAAATTGGATGTAACATTAGGTGTTAACATTATTTCCATGGAGTCAAACGTTAGCTAGCGTACTTGTTATTCCAAATTCCACTTGTATAATGTTACTGACGTTAGAGGTCTGGGACTCCTCATTTAACGTTACTAACATTACCATTTTGGCGAAGATTACAGCACAAGTTGAGCTAAACAGCCAAAGTGCCAACTTAACGTTAACGTCAGCCCCTGATGGTTCCATTTTCTTTATGATGAGATAATATTAGCAAGGCTAACGCTGTCATAACCAGGATGTAATTAAACAATTTGCTTTTGGATTTGTTCTGGAACATGACACTAATCCATGAGACAACAGTATAGACATTTGGCTAAAATTGACCTATGTTACTTATGATGTAATTAAACAGAATGCTTGCTACAGCAGCCTTATTACGCCACTTGAGAAGGGGGGCAAATGCCAAGCTCACTGAAAACCAAAGAAGCTGAACTGAAATTACCTTCTGATCGTTTTTCTTTTAGTTGTAGTGGTTGTGATTATCAATTTATAAACGTCATCTCTAAGCCCTGTTTTTTAATGGACCAAACAGCAGTTGTAATGGGTCTAATGAGCAAAAGTCACATTAAGTTCTACTAGCAACCCCCCCCCCAACACCCACACACACAAAAGACGTTCTGTTTATACAGCAATGTCATAATGACAAACTTGTGTGCAATGTTTGTAATAATTTACTAGGGTTTGTGAACTGGATGCTCATTATCTGGTTCCATTTCAGACTGAGGGAATCGGGGGAGCGTGAGGGACTGCTGGTAAAGTAGATCGAGGCAGTTGTAAGATGCAAGTGGAGCTGGAGCTGGCTGAAGCTTGAGACAACTGTGGATATTAAGGGTGCAGCACATTTCCACTGTCAGATTCCTTTAAGAGGGTTGACACACCAGGACGTGCTAAATACATTCTTTGTGTTAAAGCTATCAACTACGGTAGTAAGGGCGCAGGTTCCCTTTTGGGTCACCGTCAAACAGAGTGCCATGAGCAGAGTCTGCAGCATTTTATCAACTCGCGGTGCCCTGAACCGATGTCGCCCTTACACTACCTTTTTAGCAGTAAGATTACATTAATTCTAGGGTGAGTTTTTCCCTTTATCCTCATGCTAAAATGACTGTAAATCCACATTTCAAGGCTGATATTTAAAAGAAATTTCTTCCCGAGGGGGGAGGGCATCTTTTTCACCCCCGATGAGTTTGCATCCCTGTATATAAAGACGTCATCGCTCTGAATCCAGCTCATTGCTTATACCCTAAATTACTCTCTCTCTGTGACTCACTCTCCCATGCTCTCCCTCTCCCATGCTCTCTCTCTCTCATTTTCTGGCCAGAGTGGTTGATACAATCAAACCACCTCAATCAATCAATCAACCAACCAACCAATCAATCAATCAATCAATCAATCAATCAACCAACCAACCAATCAATCACGTTAAAATCGACTGATTTGATTCACTCAACTGATTCAATGACCAATGACTGCAGTTTTTGGTACAACATAGGACATCTTCACGACGCTTGGTTACCTGGTGAAGCCACGGGTGGAGAGGACTAGAGACCTTTGTACACCAAGTCCAAAATTTTCAGATGCTTTTTTTAAAAAAAAATTTTTTTATCCGTCATCTTGGTCCAACAAGTCTACAAAACCTTTGAGAGGTTACCGACAGAAAATCACAGGGAAATCGAAACGCTTATGATGGAGAACGTTTTCAGAGTTGGTGTGCGAACTTAACGGGCAAAACCCGAGGTTGTGTTTCTTTTTCAACTTGCAACATTTTCGGATGGAAAATTCGGACTTGGTGCACGAAGGCCTTTAATCTCATTCTCTTCTGGAAGCAGTACAAACAGCACAATAATACTACAAACCCAGCCGCGGTACATATCACAGCTCTGAAGACCCCACTACACTTCCCTTTACCTGAATCTGTCGTCTGCTTTCAGGACGTCCATGATGGTTCCCATGGGTGGGGTGAGGACCTTGTCCATGGTGAACATGGTGGCGAAGCGTCCGGTCTTGTCGTGGGCGGCGATGCAGGCGTTTTCTATGCACAGGTTCTAGAGAACAGAGACATTCAGAGGGGGGGAAAGGGTTGAAAAAGTGTGAATGTTAGCGAACACATTGACACTGCTGTAAACTGAGTCGACTGTGCGGTGACTGATACAGACGTCTAATGCAAATATAACACAGGTTTCACGTCTGCCTTAGATTTTCAGACGTTCACACGGCTTATAGAACAGAAAGTCATATCCAACCGGTCCAACTAGAGAGCCTCACAGCCATCTATGCCAAGCTGCTAAAACCAGGGTTCTGTATCTTGATATATTTGGTACAGATTCAAAGAAAAAGGATCATGCCAGTGTTTTTTCATGTTTTAGCCCAATTTACTACAATGATTGATTTGAGAAGTTTTCCAGGGCTTTCAACTGCAATATCCTGCAATGAAAAAAAAAAAACCCCCAAAAAAACACAAAGACGATGAAATATTCACTATGACGGCAGAAACCAATAGCTGCCTGGAAGGAAGGTAGGAAAAAGGTATTAAAAAAAATCAAAAACGGGGTGTCCGGGTGGTGTAGCGGTCTATTCCATTGCATATCAACATGGGGGTCGCCTGTTCAAATCCCCGTGTTGCCCCCGGCTTGGTAGGGCGACCCTGCAGACACAATTGGCCGTGTCTGCGGGTGGGAAGCCGGATGTGGGTATGTGTCCTGGTTGCTGCACTAGCGCCTCCTCTGGTTGGTCGTGGCGGCGCCTGTTCAGGAGGGAGGGGGGAACTGGGGGGAATAGCGTGATCCTCCCACGCGTTACGTCCCCCTGGTGAAACTCCTCACTGTCAGGTGAAAAGAAGCGGCTGGTGACTCCACATGTATCGGAGGAGGCACGTGGTGAGTCTGCAGCCCTCCCCGGATCGGTGGAGGGGGCGGAGCAGCGACCGGGACGGCTCGGATGTGTGGGGTAATTGGTCAAGTACAATTGCGGAGAAAAGGGGGGGGGGGATCCAAAGGAAAAAAGAAACCTAAAACATTTCAGTGTGAGATGGAAAACGGCCGGGAGTCATGTAAAGTATACGTGATTTGTAGTGAATCGGCTGAAACATGTAAAAACACCAGTATGGTCCTGTAATAACTTGGGGTATCAACCAGAAAGTGTTTTTTGGCTGCCGTGTATCGTGCCTGTGTGTCAACTCCACCAATCTCAAGGAGTGTAGCTACAGAAGAGACAATCAAAGTTAATTTGACTCGTTCCAAGCTGACAAAACAGCAAAAAGTTAAGATCTGTCTGATGTTGACAGACGACTGACTGACTGAGACGACTGACTGGTCGACCCTGTTGATTTACACCGCCGTCTGTTGACAAGAGTGTAGAGACAAGCCCCTCCCTCTCTCTGGTCTCTTTAATGGTTTTACCAGCGGGGGCTGTGGTGTTGACATGTGGGGGGTGGGACTTCCTCTACAGGGACCGCGCTCACTTTGAGAGAGTGAAACTTCACGGTGGAGTTAGAGCGGTCACGCGGGGGTCATTCCTCCCCGCGGTAAGTGGCTGTGATACGGTGAATACTTGCTCCCATTTTATTTTACAAAAACAGATTGAACCACATATATAGCCAGGCAGACACACACCGATAAACATCAAATAAACACTCATACACATGCACACGCACACACACACCACACACACACACACAGGAGCTTTCAAGTGGTGTCTGGAAAGATTTACCAGTCGTGGGAAGAAGGAAATTTCTTGTGGTCTGAAATTTCATTACTGCGCAGAAATGTGAGTCCCCCGTCTGCCACCCAAGAGATCAGGGCTGTGGACGGAAGACGGGGAGCCGGCAGGCTGAAACATGTGTGACTGGCTCTTTACTCCATGGGAAACACATTGCACTCTGGAATATGTAAAGCCGCGTTACAGAACACGGTTACGGCTGCCAACAGCTGCCGCGTGGTCAAACGTTGTCCAGAGTACCGTAGAGCATCGCGACAGCGATCCCATCTAACATGGGAGGGAATGGAACCTTTCACCCCGTGTAGAAAAGGCCAGACTCTCTCTCTCTCTCTCTCTCTCTCTCTCCCCGCTTTCTCTTTCTTGAGATGCAGACAATTAAGGGTTGACCAATCAGCGTCGAGAATCAGCACACAGGTTCCCTCCCTCATCACTCGCGCTCAGGCAACCGAAGAGGAAAGACGGCAACAGCCGCGAACGGACTTTTTAGCGCTCTACTCCCCTGTTTTCGGGCTTCTTGGTGTTATATGTGTAGCCCAAAACGTAAGTCGTAATTATTCCGTAGCCGTTATGGATCTAATACATGCATTTGTTTCATCCAGGCTTGATGACTGTAATGTTGTGTTTTCAGGTCTGCCACTTTCTAGTACTAAAAGTCTTCAGATGGTTCAGAATGCTGCTGCTAGGGTCCTAACAAGATATAGGAAACTTGACCATATTACACCAATTCTTGCCTCTCTTCATTGGCTTCCTATCCGTGTTAGATCAGAATACAAGGTGCTTCTGCTGACTTGGGCTTGCCCCGTCATACCTGTCTGATCTCCTTAGCCGTACAGTCCATCTCGAGCTCTTCGATCTCAAAATACAGGGCTCCTGTGTGTACCCAAAGTTAAAAAGAAGTCAGCTGGTGGCAGGCAGGGCCTTTTCCTATCGGGCTCCGTTCTTTTGGAATAACCTGCCTGCTGCCGTCAGACAACCACAGTCTGTTGAGTCCTTTAAATCCAAACTTAAATCTTTTCGCCTTAGCTTACAATTGGTTGCCTTTGAGTTGAGTGCTTCACAACCTGTACTGCATGGCGGGTCGGTTTTCTGTCTCAATGAATTTACCAACCACTGTTCTGCCGACGAGATTATAGAGTATAGATTATGACTAATGACTATTGCAAACTGTTCTCTTCTCTCACATGTCTTCTCTCTCTCTGAATGTTTTCTCCTTTCTCTTTTTCTGTGTGTGAATGGTGCCATGTGAGTCTCCCTTGTGTGCACGCGCAGTCGGTCCTCCTCCCAGGTCTCCGTGGTGATGGTGGTCGCCACTTCGACGCTGCCTGCCATTCCCCTCATCACATTTTCTTTTTAGAAATCCATATAATTGTTTTCTTGCATGGCGATGCTGGTCGTGTGGTTTGGGTCCTGGGCTGTTCCGAGGGCGTCTGGACACTGCTTGGCATCCTGCGCATCATGTTCTTCATAAATTTTATAAGTCCATTATTATTGTGTTATCCTCTTTCAATGTTGTATTGTGTAAATTGCGTAAACACAACAGCCATTGCACGTTGTCCGTCTTGGGAGAGAGATCCCTCCTCTGTTGCTCTCCCTGAGGTTTCTTCCTATTTTTTCTCCCTGTTAAAGAGTTTTTTTTTGGGGGGGGAGTTGTTCCTTATCCGATGACAGGGTCTAAGGACAGGATGTTGTGTTGCTGTGAAGCCCCCTGAGGCAAATTTGTAATTTGTGATATTGGACTGTACAAATGAAATTGATTTGATTTAATGCCTTGATTTCTGCGGAAATTCCAAGCTTCAGGTTATTGGTGTAGTATGCTACTGTGTGTAGACAGTTGGCACTGTGTTACAACATAACATTCACTTGACTGAGAGATTCGTTACCCGTTGATTTGGTAATATTGCTGCTGCTGTATTTTAATCAATCACCGATGGATGTGTGGATAGTTTATACTAGTTGTAATACCATATGCTTATTTTTGGGTACAGCCCTGTGATGGCCTGGCAGCCTGTCCAGGGTGTCTCCCCGGCTGCCACCCAATGACTGCTCGGATAGGGTCCAGCATCCTTGCGACCCTCACAGCAGAATAAGCGGTTTGGATAGTTGAGTTGTAATTGGTGTAGTGAATTCTCAGTTATGTTAATGTGCATTATGGTACCATGTCATCTATGCCAATTCTACCTCAGCCTTTATTACATGTGAATTAAGGTAACTTAAACCTTTAGATCCCCTTTATATTTTCGTATATGCTGCTGGCTACAACGTACAGTTTCTGTAAATAATGTTAGTTTAGTTTAGTTAGTAACATTGATAGTGAAATGCCGATCTTTGCATATAGAGTAACGTAAATTCTATGTACGTAGATATACTATGGCCCATGTAATTCTATATTGATGCCTATTCATGTATATTTATTATTATTTGCTAATATTTCAGAACCACATACAACTTCATATTCAACTATTCATTCAGCTGGACTCAATAAATATTACTGGATTGTGAAGTCAGACATCTATGGTTAAGTTCTTACCGGACACCCTGCAGCGGGCCAGTTTCCAGTTAACCAGTTTTAAGTAGTTTTTACAACCAGGCAGTATTAGTAGTGCCTTGCGCTATCCATTGAGATGCACAGGGAGTGGATCGCCTCACCCTGACCTGACCAAGTATAGTATTCAAACCAAAGTTGTATTTGTCAAATACACATTATACGAGTACAACGGTAGTGAAATGTTTTTCACTACCTCATTTCATTTTTAACATGTGCCTGCACACTGTTTTTAATGACAATAAATTGAATTGAATTGAATTTCCTGTGAGTTCCCATGTGTGTGAGAAACCCTGTATAGGCCCAAGTATAAGTGAATTAAATCAAGTATAGTGTATAACAAATGTGAAGTAAGTAAGCCTAGTATAAAGCCATGTTTACACCATAGGAACTTTCCCTAGGAACTAGGGACCTTTTGAGGAACTCAGTGCATTTCCACCGCAGGGAACACCAGGGTCTAAATTAAGTTCCAGGGACATTATTTTACTTCCCAAAAAGTCCCTGCTTGAGGGCTACTAGTTTGCAAAAGCACAGAAACTTTGGTCGAGGGCTCACAGCATTTCATTTCAACCGCCATTTTTAAAAATCTGCAGCCACAAGCCAGTCTGTTTTGTTTTTTGTTTTTGTTCATCGTGCTTCGACACATCAACATGGAGTTACAGAAGAAATCATATGACAGATAGACTGATGACGATGTCCAGGTCTTATTGAGCATTTATGCTGAGGATGGAATCCAGGGGGAATTGGAAATTGCGACCCGCAATGATAAGGTGTACTTGAAAATCTCCTGCACATTAAGCTAGCTGAACATTGTTCACACCAGGAAAAAGTGCCGGGAGAGGTTTAAAAATGAAAAATTAAGTACCACAATAACAGAAGCGGCTCCGACCAGTGGACCAGCAAGTGGTTTGCCCGTCTGGTTGCGTTACTGGGGCATATGTCAGCGGACTAATTTGCCTAATCTTCGCAGGTCTTTAGATCGTGGTGGAAACAGACAATAGGCTAAAGGAACCTTGTAGTGGGTGGAAACGCGGCTTATATCAGTGTATTATTCTGTGCTCTTGACTTCCGGTTGTTTGTAATTTTGCTTTTACAGGAATTGAAAGTTACTTTACTGTAGTTCTCACTGTTGTGGAGAGACTGCATTACAACAACGGTTAAAAATCTCAAACTGAATGAGTTTAGGCTTTTGTTAATGACGTCGGTGTAAAGGAATATTTTGATTAAAACTTGACTCACTGCGGGAATTTCCAGTTGACGCCAGCATAGAGTAGCTGTGTATTTCCACACTCCCACGATCTTAATCATTGCAACTTTGCCTAGTTAAGCTCTGACGGTGCAATTCGATATAACTGAACAAACACAGTGAACATCTGTGTTCTATCTGGCATAAAGAAAAATGACTTCCAAGTGAGCACAAGATGGAAGATACGTCTGGCAACACATATGGTGGTGCAAGCAACAATGCTCACAGAACATAAGGCATTGCTCTCGGCAGAGTTCCATTCAGCATTTGCAAAGCTTGAAGCGAAGTTGGACAAAATTCAGACCACCGTAACGGATCATAAACAACAAATCTCATCTCTGGAATCACATGCTGACATGACCAGCCACAGTGTGCAGGCCCTGGAAACAATGCTAGCAACACTGACCAAAGCTTAGGGCTAAAATCACTGACCTGGAGGGTAGAAGTCACAGAAACAACATACGATACTGTCGGAATATCGAGGGTCCTCGTCCCACAACATTCTTCTCACAGCTCCTGGTCGAGATCTTGGGCGAACAGACTCTCACATCATCCCCTGAACTTGATCGCGCTCACCGTGCCCTCACTGCTAGATCAGGCTCCAGAGAAAACCCTAGATCTGTAGTGATATGTTTCCATAAGTTCCAGATCCTGGAGCTGGTGGTCAGTGAAGCTCGCAAACTGACGGGTAAACTTAAATACATGGACAACACGATTCACATATTTGAAGACTACAGTCCTGAAATACTGCTTACCAGTATGTCATGAAGGAGCTGTATAATCTAGGCCTCAAACCTGCCCTTTATTACCCAGGCAAGCTGTTCATCATGACTGAAAAAAAAAGGGGGGGGGGCAGCTCTCCACTGTACAGGATGCTCGCCAATTCATCATCTCAGCGATTTTACGATCCTGAATCAACAAGGGACTAGCCCTGGTTGTATCTGACATGAGAAGCTAAATACTAGCCCTTATCGGCTAGTTGCCGTCATATATTGGACAATTGGGGCTTCACAAGGGACGTTTATGTGTCTACACAATTCAGAAGAGAGGATACGGAGACTTACCGTAAGAAGCTAACTGTTGGCTCTTAGTGGCAAGTTGTTATTAACCGTTACCTACCCAGGACTTAAAAATGGACAGGTACGATGGATAAGCAACAATGCCATTCTAAGCAACGTTCTGGTAATCCTGTTGACACCGTCAAGTTTTTGCGACTTTGGCAATATGTTTTACTGTTAGCCGTGTTAGCTACCGGCTACCTAGAGAAGCAGAGGTCCTATTGAGGACCTATTGCTCCTCCTTAATAGGAGCAACAGCTCCTTAATAGGAGCTGTTGCTCCTGCTGGCGATCTCTAATCCAGCAACACTACTTCATATTCCTTTTGTTCTGCACTTTGGTTCTTTTTATTGGTATTGTTTTTGCCTAAGTTTGCCTAGTTAGCCTGACCACTGCACCTTGTTTTTATTCATTTATAACAGTTAAATACTACTGGTGTCATATTTCTTTGTTCATTCCTCTCTTGCTCGGATGTTTGAGGTTTGCCTCTGTATAGGCGTGTGTGTGCAGGCGTGTATGTGTGTGTGCGAGCTAATGCTTGAATGTGCTGTGTGTGTATGGAGGTGTGCAGCAGTGTGCGTGCATTTGTGCGTGAGTGTGTGTTTGAGTCTGTTTGTTTATGTGCATGTTGTATTTCAAATCTCTAGATGGTTGGTAAAAGTGGTGACTGGTCATGTCATCTGTGTGTGTGTGTGTGTGTGTGTGTGTGTGTGTGTGTGTGTGTGTGTGTGTGAGAATATACATCTGGGAATGCTTGTACGTGGGTGTGCATATATACATAAGGGGGTCTATCTTTATGATTATTACCTTAATCTTTTTTCCATACTAAAACACGTGGCAAAAACCAATCATGGAGTAGCATTCCGGATCCTGTTTCAGTAAAAATCCCAGAGCCACTTGTTTAACTGCTGCTTGTTCATTATATTACTCTTTTTCACTTTTTTTCCCGAACCGACACTGTTTGTGGGATGTGGAAACGTTAGGAGCTGGGGCCGGAAGAGGTCATGCAGGTGCAAGAACAAAGCACCGCTTTGGCCCCAGTTAAGTGTGGTTATCCTAACTGGGTGTTTGTCAAAGCCAGGAAGATGCCCAAACAGTGCACCAGTTGATCAAAGAGAGGTGAAGGACAACAGCTGCCTAAATGTAAATCAGTGGTGATTCCTTATGTGGCGGGAGTGTCGGAAAAGTTGAGACATGTATTTTCCAAACACTGGGTCTCAGTTGCTTTCAAACCTCAAAACATGTTGCGCCAGAAATCGGTCCACCCAAAGGATCGGGTCCCCCGGCACAAACAGAGCAATATAGTACAAACCCCAATTCCAATGAAGTTGGGACATTGTGTAAAACGTGAATAAAAACAGAATACAATGATTTGCAAATCCTTTTCGACCTATATTCAATTGAATACACTACAAAGACAAGATATTTAATGTTCGAACTGATAAACTTTATTGTTTTTTGCAAATATTCACTCATTTTGAATTTGATGCCTGCAACACGTTCCAAAAAAGCTGGGACAGGGGCAACAAAAGACTGGGAAAGTTGAGGAATGCTGAAAAAACACCTGTTTGGAACATTCCACAGGTGAACATGTTAATTGGAAACAGGCGAGTGTCATGATTGGGTATAAAAGGAGCGGACTGTTGAGCAACTGAAGTCGTACATCAAGCAAGAATGGGAAATAATTCCACCTACAAAGCTTCAACAATTAGTGTCCTCAGTTCCCAAACGCTTATTGAGTGTTGTTAAAAGGAAAGGTGATGTAACACAGTGGTGAACATAACCCTGTCCCAGCTTTTTTGGAACGTGTTACAGGCATCAAATTCAAAATGAGTGAATATTTGCAAAAAACTCCCCAATAAAGTTTATCAGTTTGAACATTAAATATCTTGTCTTTGTAGTGTAATCAATTGAATATAGGTCGAAAAGGATTTGCAAATCATTGTATTCTGTTCTTATTTACATTTTACACAACATCCCAACTTCATTGGAATTGGGGTTTGTATATATTGTTAAGTGCCAGGAGGATTGCCGTGACTTGCGCATTGGGGAAAATAAACAGACGCTGGCCAAGAGGATGACACAACACAGAAGAGCTAATGAGTCGGGCCAGGACTCTGCAGTCTACACCAATCTAGTCTTTCAAAGATGAGGATGTGCACATCCTTGATAGGGAGGAACGCTGGTTTGAATGGGGAGTCAGAGGCCATCTATGTGAAGAGGGAAGAACTATCCCTGAACCGAAGGGGGGGGGGGGCAAGAGTACATCTGTCACTATCTTACAATGCCGTGATTGAAATATTCCCAAATCCTCTGTGAATAGTACACATTGCCATTGAAACTCTAGTTAATGGTCACACCTATTTGCATATGAAACTGATAGTTGGTTTCAGTCGTTACGCAACCGTATTGTTTATAAGGGTGGGGATACCCGCAGTCAGCTGAGACTGAAGAGATCACTTAGATGAGTGAGGAAACGTTTCTGTCAATAAACGTGTCCAGATGAACTGATTTAACTTTCTTTCATCCCATATGGCTTAACTACTGCAGAAAATTAATGAAACTGATAACAAATATGCAACTGACCTGAACTCTGACGTTTATAAAAGGAGCCTCTGTTGCGCTTGCTGGGGTTTCTTCCTATTGTTTCTCCCTGTTAAAGGTTTTGTTTTAGGGAGTTGTTACTTATCTGATGCAAGGGTCTAAGGACAGGATGTTATGTTGCCGTAAAGCCCCTTGAGGCAAACTTGTAATTTGTGATATTGGGCTATACAAATAAAATTGACTTGACTTGCCTCCAACACCAGGCTGAATTCGACATCACATCCACAAACAAAGCTACACAACAACTCGGGTCTAGGCAACGCTTCTTTGAATCTGGAGACAAGGCTGGTAAACACCTGGCTCACCAGGTCAGATCAGAGATGGCCTCAAGAGTAATTCCGGCTATTAAATTTCCATCTGGTCATGTTTTATTGGACCCAGAGAGTATTAATGAAACATTTGCCATGTTCTACTCTGATCTATATACATCAGATTCCCCCTAATGCACAGAAAACAATATATTAGACATGATCAGTTTTCCCAGAATTGAAAGTGTCTTGACAAGGACCTAGGTAAGCCCAGAACTACTACAGAGATACATGAGGCATTTAAGTCACTACAAAGTGGCAAGTCATCCGGCCCGGGCGGATACACTGTTGAATTTTACAAAACATTATCTACCTTCCTTTCTTCAGCTTTGCAGAGTATGTATAACGAGGCAATCTCACTCTGTCATCTTCCTGACACCCTGACGAAGGCCACAATCACTCGTATTCTTAAAAAAGACAAAGATCCCCTACTTTGTAATAACTACAGACCAATCCCACTTTTAAATGTTGATTTTAAGATCTTATCTAAACTCCTTGCCCTCTGTCTGCAGCAGGTGATGCCTCATATCATCTCACTAGATCAAACAGGCTTTATGCTTGGGAGACAGTCATTTCACAATAGCAGAAGGCTCCTTAACATTCTTATTATGCCAAGTCCAAACACTCCAGAGATGGTGGTGTTGCTTGATGCAGAAAAAGCCTTTGACAGGGTGGAATGGACGTACCTTTTTGAGGCTATGGAGAGATTTAGCCTCGGCGTCAGTACAAACAAGGAACTTTCAGTCACCCTAATTTTCTCTTCAAGGAGGCACAAGACAGGGCGGTTGGCTGTTGCCATTATTCTTTGCGACTGGAATAGAACCCTTAGCCATCTGGCTATGCATGGAAGAAGACTTTGAGGGCATTAAGCGATTGGACACTATAGATAAATTATCACTTTACGCTGATGGTCTGCTACTGTACATCTCAAACCCTGTCAGGTTACTTCCTGTCATTCTCCATATCGTAGAGCAGTTTAGTAAATATTACGGATATAAACTTAACAACCAAAAGAGCGAACTGCTATGTTAATACATTGTCAAGACAGCTTCCACACTCTCTGGTACTGTTTAAATGGACGAAGGGTGGGTTTCAATACTTAGGAATCTTTATAACAACATCTTTGTCCGATATTTTTGGTAAAAACTTTACTCCTTTGACTAAAAACATAGAGGAAGATCTCGACCGCTGGTCTGCCCTGCCTTTGTCCCTTACAGGCCGATTAAGCTTGATTAAAACGATTGTTCTGCCCAAGTTCTTATACCTTTTCCAGCATATTCCTGTACTCATTACAAAAGCATTTATCTGACAAAACAGTGCCCAAATTCCTTTGGGGAAATAAACCTGTTTGTGTTCAGAAGTCAGTCCTGCAACTCCCCAAATGCAGGGGTGGGTCAGCCCTCCCTAACTTTATACATTATTACTGGGCAGCCAACATTCAAAAACTCCCACGGGATGGGCAGCAATACTGGCAATCTACCTGCTTGGGTTTACTTGGAAAAGGCAGCATCACAAATTTCGTTACATTCTATACTGTGCTCCCAGCTCCCCCTTCCTTCCACACTTGTTAGCGCCAATCCAGTTGTGATCAACTCTGGATCCAATTTGGGAAAACACTTTGACCTGCGTAGACATTCTAATCTTGCTCCAATACTCAGCAATCACCTTTTGAAACCTTCAAACACAGGTTCATCATTCTGAATTTGGTTCAATAGTGGGATGGTAGCTATTTAGGATTTTTCTAAAGATGGGATTTTCTCATCTTTAACTGAGCTCTCATCAAAATATCCCTTACCTAATGCTCAACACTTTTGTTTTTTCCAAATTAGAGATTTTGTCAAAAAACAGTTTCCTCATTTACCCAATCACCCTCGCCAAAACCTTTGTTGATGTCCTCCTGTCTATGGATCCTAATGAAAGGAAGGGCATCTCGATTATTTGTGGGTCCATGTGCTCGGCCAACCACTACATGTGTTGAACTTTTGTGCATGTGTAATTTAATTTAAAACTCAAGAATTTCCCCCCTAGCAACTTTCACAAAGGGCCGGATGTTGTGCGTTTAACCACCCCACTAAGCATGCGCGCACACACGTATGCCACAGAGATATTGCTGGTGATTTAGCACAATGCAGCCTCACAGTTATGGCGAATGCAGATAAACCAGAGCTTGAAGATCCAGCACAGTTCAAGTACAGCTAATTTTATAAATGCTGCACCCTAATGGATATTTATTTCATTATATTTTCCCATGTTGCTGCACACTGCTGCCATGGGCTATGCATCGAAAACTGTGGTCACTCACTCAGTCATGGACGACCTGAGCAGGATGCTTAGTTGGGACATTTAGTAGGACGTGTTTGGAACTTGCATCAGGGGTGCTATGGGTCTGAACGGTTTCATGCTTGTTTATTTATTTGAGAGAATATGTTGCACAGTCCAAATGTGAAGCTGAAAGCTGCTAATGTGAATACAAGTATAGTACAGTTCAAGTACCATTAATGTTCTACATGCTGCAAGTTAATGGAAGTTTATTTCATTATATTTTTCATTTATTTGAGAGAATATTTATTTTGATTTACTTTTAAGTAAAATTTACTTTCTTATTAGTAGGTTGCAGCCGGTTGCGGAAGTATTCATAAAGTTTCTATTTAAGAAAAATTAAGCCATAGCCTAGTTTGTTCAGTAAACCACTGCTTAGTAAAAAAAAAAAGAAAAGAAAAAAAGAAGCCATTTTATGTTTTGTGTCTTTTCCCCTTGCTGTACCGAAAACGTACTGAAGCGTGACTTCAAAACCGAGGTACATACCAAACTGTGATTTTTGTGTACCGTTACACCCCTAATCTGGGAACCACCAAAACACCTCCAACCGTCGTGGCATAAACTCCACAAGACCTCTGAAGGTGTCCTCTGGTATCTGGCACCAACACGTTAGCAGCAGATCCTTTTAAATCCTGTAAGTTGCAAGCTGGGGCCTCCATGGATCGGACTTGTTCTTCTAGCACACCCCACAGACGCTCAATCAGATTGAGATCTGAAGAATTTTGAGGCCAAGGCAACACCCTGAATTCTTTGTCAGTTCCTAAAACCATTCCTGAACAATTTCTGCAGTGTGGCCAGGCGCATTATCTTGCTGAAAGAGGCCACTGCCATCAGGGAATACCATTGCCATGAAGGTACTTGGTCTGCAATAATGTTTAGATAGGTGTGTATGTCAAAGTAACATCCACATGAATGCCAGCAACCAAGGTTTCCCAAAAAAACATTGCCCAGAGCATCACACTGCCTCCGCCAGCTTGCCTTCTTCCCATAGTGCTTCCCGGTGCCATCTCTTCCCCAGGTAAATGATGCACATGCACCCAACTGGCTTTTACATGCTGTAAAAGAAAAAGTGATTCATCAGACTAGGCCACCTTCTTCCACTGCTCCATGGTCAAGTTCTGACACTCATGTACCCATTATAAGTACTTTTGACGGTAGAAAAGGGTCATCATGGACACACTGAATGGTCTGTGGCTATACAGCCCCATACAGAGCAAGTTGCGATGGACTGTGTTCGGACACCTGTCTATCATAGCTAGCATTAAGTTTTTCAATTTGAGCGACAGTAGCTCTTCTGTGGGATGTAACGAGATAATCAATGTTATTCACTTCACCTGCCAGTGGTTTTAATGCTTTGGCTTGTCGGTGTTAGTTACAATTTCATCGATGTTAAAGAAAGGAAAAGGGATCTGGTTGCCTTCTCTTTCTGTGAAAATTGCGTGGCTTGTAGGAAAAGTTAACTGGTAATCACAGCTGGTTAGCAGATGAACAACACTAGATTATCTTCCAATAAAACCAGGCCCAGAGGTAATGCGGAGACATGTAGTCCTTTGTTCTTCTGCAGAAAAGGGTATCTCTAGATGCGTGTAGTGTGCACGGTTCCACGCGAGAGAGAATGAATTTTAATTCCGCTGCGGTTTTAAGGGCGAAATTGCATGAACAGCTACAGTTATGCTATATCCAATAATGTTACAGTGAAAGGTGAGGTGGTGGGTGGAGATCGCTGGTGGGGGTCGAGCAGTGAGTTATGGGTGTTGTAGTCCATGGGCAGCACCAGGTCCCTACAGGTGAATGAATACCTTCACCATGATGATCTGCATATTCAGTGCTCATTGGTCAAGCATTTAGAGCTAATGATCAACAAAAGTGGAAACAGGCTAAGTGTAGTGTTGTTGGCTTGTTTGAAGTTG
Source organism: Lampris incognitus (assembly GCF_029633865.1). Taxonomy (NCBI): domain Eukaryota; kingdom Metazoa; phylum Chordata; class Actinopteri; order Lampriformes; family Lampridae; genus Lampris; species Lampris incognitus. The sequence goes on from NC_079211.1 coordinate 10,930,233, forward strand.
ATACTTCTATCATGACTAATGTAACTACCAGTAAGTATGAGCACGGCACTTTACTGTACACCTTCAGGGTTAGCCATGTGACTACCCATACGAAAACACAGCTCCACAGGAGGATTCAAGTGTGTGGTAAAAGCAGATGTTGTGTGTTATGTTTTCTAAAAGGGTGAAGTCCGTGTAGTCTATGTGAGCTTTGTACTATCAGTGTTAAACTGTCTCCCCTGTGACTCAAAGTAAATTTCATTACAGTTATTCCAATATGCAAAACATGAATATGCCTAGGATATTTGAATATTTTACCAGCTAAAAGTAGATTTAACTTATATGAAGAGCCCGTATATGAGAATTTTGTATTTATGCCCTATGTTTTTCACATTTTCAAAACACTTTAACTTGTGTTTAGCTCAGCTTGGACTCGACCCGACCTGAGAATCTCTATCAGGAATCAGGAACATTTATTTTTCATTTCATTTCATGGACTTGCATACATGAAATTCAATGAAATATCACTTCCCCAGAGCAGCAGTGCAACACAAAGACGAAAACATATATCCAAACTACAAGAACACATATATCCAACTACAAAAAACTGCAAAAACTACAAAAACACATATACCGACATTAAAAAAAAAAAAAAAAAAAAACACTGTCCAAGAGAACGAACGCCAGCCAGAATGACTGTCGGAACTGCCGGTCTGCATGGGCTAGCAGTTAGCTTAGCCTGCCCCGCTTCTGCGTCCTGTCAGACTGCCCTCGGTACCTTCTCTTAGGATGCAGCGCCAGGCAGGGCCGTGGTCCTTGGGCCGACCGGACGCAACAGACCAGGCTCCCCCAGCCGATCCAACGCCAGCTCTCCCAGCCAGACACCCTCGACACACCTCCACCCACTCCACACCGAGACACCAAAAACACAGTCAACGCCAGGCGAGGCTGCCACCAGACTGCCCTTGGTGCTGATCTGCATGGGCTAGCAGTTAGCTTAGCCTGCCCCGCTTCTGTGTCCTGTCAGACCACCCTCTGTGTTTCCTCTTCCTTCGGGCACAGCTCCGGGCAGAGCCGTGGTCACAGGACGCAACAGACCAAGCTCTCCCAGCTATCAAACCAAGACAACTTAGATGCAGATGAGGACAAAGACACTGCATGGACAGTACTGGGTGAAGCGTCGCAAATGTAAGTTCCCACCGCCATCTTAACACACTGCTACTGGGTGAGGCTGCTGCAAACGTGAGTTCGCGCTACCCTACAGGTGAATGAATACCTTCAACATGACAATCTGCACATTCAGTGCTCATTGGTCAAGCATTTAGAGCTAATGATCAACAAAAGTGGAAACAGGCAAATTGTAGTGTTGTTGGTTTGTTTGAAGTTGGTACTTCTATCATGACTAATGTGTCTAACAGTAAGTATGAGCATGGCACTTTACTGTACACCTTCAGGGTTAGCCATGTGGCTACCCATACTAAAACTCACAGCTCCACAGGAGGATTCAAGTGTGTGGTAAAAGCAGATGTTTGTTATATGTTATATTTTCTAAAAGGGTGAAGTCCATGCAGTCTACATGAGCTTTGTACGATTAGTGTCACCCAGTTTAATCTGTCCCACTCAGCTTACCATAGTAAATGCACATCCGTTAATAATGCAATCTAGTCTCAAAGATCTTTCCTCCACCTCACACCCAATCATCCCTTTTACAGATTGGGTAATTATAGCTGATGACGTCACAAATACCATAGTCTCAATAACAACCAATGCAGTAAACCACAAAGTCAGGTCTATCTAAAGTTCCTATAGCATTAAAGTAAATACATTGAGGTGTAGTACTCCTCTAGTAGATGACTTAAGGTTAAGTGTCTACACTTCAGCCCAGAATACATCCTATTTCGCCACTGATCTGCACGTGCAGTAAGTACTGGTGGACTATTTAGTCTTTTACGGCTTTGGTGAAACTCATTTTAACAGAGAATTTGAACTTGTCCTGCAAAGAGAGCTTTTCAACATTGCCTGCATGTACCAGAATGCCATTTTACAGCCATATAGACAACACTGACAAGTAAAGGGAGCAAAATTGAAAATTAGCAAAATTTCATGTAAAATGTCCACTTTTGAAATGGGTATGCAAGTTTCTCCCTTCATTTTCTTCCAGGAAGTTTGAACTTTTCCATTTAAAAGGAAGTTCTGGGGGAGCTCATGTTCTACAAAGTGTACATGTATGTACTGTATCTTTACTGACACAGTAAACATGACATTTTCATTCCAATAAACAAAGAACGAGAGCTAGCAAGAGAGAGAAAGAAGAAACAGATAGCTAGATTAGATAGATGGAAAAGCACAGATACAGTGAATAAATCAAAGCTACTACTCGATCATTAGGTTTGTGTCCTGTTTCTGCGTATAAAGATAAAAATTAAATGATGACATACATTTCGGTAGACAAATACACGGAGTTTGAGGCCTCCCAGGGTATCCAGCTCCTGGCCATGGTACAGAGCTCTCGACGACAGCTGACTCTTCACAATGTGGTTTCTCAAGGTCTTCCTCATCTCAGCGGTCATTGATAGGCTGCCTGCAAACCAAATAGATGAAGTAACACCAGAGAGAGAGAGTGAGAGAGAGAGAGAGAGAGAGAGAGAGAGAGAGAGAGAGAGAGGGAGAGTGAGCAAGAACAAGAGAGAGAGAGAGAGAGAGAGGGAGTGAGAGAGAGAGAAACATAAAAGTTTAACCCAAATTTAAACCTAACCTTAAGCCTAAACCCAAGTTCTAACCCTAAAATAGACCCTTAAAGAAGTGAGGACCAGCCAAAATGTCCACACTTTGCCAGATGTCCTCACACTGATGGTTCAAACCCAAATTGCTTCTCGCAAGGATAAAAGCACAAGAACAAACATACACACACACACACACACACACACACACACAAAGTGGTCTTACCTTTGAAGGCCTCATCCTGGGGGGCCAGCAGGGTCAGGGCCTCCGAGCCAGACAGATGGGAGCTCAAACCGGCATCAACAAACATCTTGACAGCCGTCTTAACAGAAGAGCCCTCGGCAAGCTCAATCAGGGTCTTGGCTGACAGGAGAAACCCATACAATGAGGACCGAGGTAATCTAGTTCCAATAGTACCACTACCACAGTGTAAACCACGTATAGTGATCCATCTAGGCCAATACGATGGCTAGAGAGCAGGTCATCACTTCAAGCAAAGCCGAGATTTTTTTTTGTTGTTTTTTTGGGATGATGACGATCTTATTGGTGTAAACTTATGAAATAAGTAAGAGATAATCCACGACAAGGTGAGCCAAACTGTGTGTAATCTACGGTTTTAACGCACACCCTTCAGCCAATCAGAAACCAGTATTTTCCGTGACCATGGTATGAGTATGATGTAATAAAGCTTTTCTCCGTTTTACTAGATTTAACTGACTAAAAGACAGACGCCGACTGTCGACTTTTGTGCTGTAACAAAATATTAGCTGCTTCAAACAGGAATTAGAAAATAGACTACAAGTTACACAAACACCGATTAGCGTTAGCTGAAGTACATCTTCTAAAAACAGTAGGCTGGGGGTTGAAAATACCACTTTAGGCATCACGTGATATCGGAGGTGGATTTTTGGAGTCATGAAGCAAAGGTGATGCCATTCAGTTTCATAGAGAAAGAGAAAAAACAAGCATTCGATTTACACTGTGCTATTACCACCGCTACTACTACTACTACTAATGATAACAAAAATAATACCTATATTCATATAACCCATAATTTAAAACAAGTTTTCATAGTTAGCAGCACATTAACGACCTGTGGAGGAATAAAACGAAGATAAAGACGCCAAGCTAAATTCCTAGCGCATGAGACGCACATGGCGACAAACGGATTTCTGATTCTGATAAACACGGAGAATGAAAACGACACTTTCTCCGGCGGCGGTAGACGGCGAACACCTGAGTCTGGGATGAGCAGCTCGTTGATGTAATGGACGACTCCGTTGGTGCCCAGCTGGTCTTTCTTGGTGATGATGGCCTTTCCGTTCAGCGTCATCTCATCGCCTTCGCAGCCCACCTCCAGCACGGTGCCCTGCAGCGTCTCCAAGGGCATGCCGGACACCACCGACTCGGCACACTGCATGTGCTTCAGGATGTGGTAGTTCAACAGGTCTGCACAGACACAACAGAGGATTTAAAAGATGAATTAGTACAGTGGTAGTTTGAGCCCCCCCAACCCCACCAGTTTATACTAGGCACATTTTCCTTTAATCATGCATTTCTCACAACAGAGACGCTCTCATTTTAATAAATGGACGCCAGCCGCTTCTTTTCACCTGACAGTGAGGAGTTTCGCCAGGGGAACGTAGCGCGTGGGAGGACCACGCTATTCCCCCCGGAACAGGCGCCCCGACTGACCAGAGGAGGCGCTAGTGCAGCGACCAGGACACATACCTACATCCGGCTTCCTACCTGCAGAAATGGCCAATTGTGTCTGTAGGGACGCCCGACCAAGCCGGAGGTAAAACGCGGATTCGAACCGGCGAGCCCCGTGTTGGTCGGCAACGGAATAGACCGCTAAGCTACCCGGACGCCCCACAAATTATGGGATTTACGCAACATCTAACTTAAGGAATATGGGTGCCAATATGTTTTATGAAAGGTATAATCTGTAATGGTGTGTGTGCCACCATGGCAACATTGTGAAATTTGTTGGAGAAATGGAAACAACTGAAAGCCTCGCAAGGAAATTAGAGCGATGCGGCACTGGCTGGTTTCCTCATTCGCAATAATAAAGCAAACAACGTTGACCAAGTCTGGCCAGAACCAAGGCAGAGGTGGGGCGGACAGCCGCCATGTACATCAATTTAGGATTGTGCCTTTAACAGAAGTACTACAGTGTCAAACACTTTTATTCTGGTTCAAGCAGAAACCACTTGTTCTGTTCATCAACTACTGTACGCTTCGAATGTGCACTGTAAAAAATAATCTGCAGGTTTAACTTACAATGATCACTTCTCCATAACATGGGGGCTACCTAAGAACCACAGTAAAGACAGACAACTCTGATGAATGTGTGTGTGTGTGTGTGTGTGTGTTTGCATTCTCCCCCATCATCCAGGTCTTGAGCTTGAGCAAACAGCTTCCTATAGGGAAGATGGGTGTGGTTGCTGATGTTGCTAGGAGGCAATTGTGCTACAAATATGTCTGAAACACACAACAGTGTCCTCTGGCCACAGGGCAGCCAAGAGGTACTAAGACTTGCCTAAAAACACAAGACTCCGGGCTTGGATGTCGGCATTGACAGATCTACTTTACCTGGCAACCAGAGACAAACATCTACTAATGTGCCCTTAAAAGACTTTCCATCCATCCCATTCCACCCCCCCCCCCCTTTTTCTCCTCAATTGTACCTGGCCAATTACCCCACTCTTCCAAGCCGTCCCCGTCACTGCTCCACCGGCTCTGCCAAGCCAGGGAGGGCTGCAGACTACCACATGCCTCCTCCGATACATGTGGAGTCACCAGCCGCTTCTTTTCACCTGACAGTGAGGAATTCGCCAGAGGGACGTAGCGCGTGGGAGGATCACGCTATTCCCCCCGGTTCCTCCTCCCCCCTGAACAGGCATCCCGACCAACCAGACAAGGCACTACAGTGTAGCAACCAGGACACATACCCAAATCCGTCTTCCCACCCACAGACACGGCCAATTGTGTCTGTAGAGATGCCTGTCCAAGCCGGAGGTAACACAGGGATTCAAACCAGCGAGCCCCATGTTAGTAGGCAACGGAATAGACCGCTACGCTACCTGGACGCCCCTTCCATCCCCTTCCTCTCTTGTGTACCTTCAACTAGAATCAACTGGCTTCTACATCTTTGAGCTTTTCCATCACTACCGAAGTGTCCTTGAGCAAAGCACTGAAAAAACTGCTCCATGACAGACGCTTCCACCGACTTTTTTATGATACTGTGTGCGCACGGCTGTACGGCAATGGCAAACATTCCAGCGATATGTGTCAAATGGCCCAGCTACTAATAAAAGAGTGATTCATCTTTCATACTGAAAACAATGAGATGAGGCGTCACCTTTGAGAGCCACAGGGTCTCCCAGGATCCGGTTCAGGGTCTCTGGAGGGATTTTCTCAAAGGCCTCATTGGTCGGAGCAAAGACGGTGTACTGGCCGTCACTCTCCAACATGGTGGTCAGACCCGCAGCAGCGATGGCCGTCTGAAAGACAACAAATATGAGATAGTACACATGATAGGAAATTCCCTGTCCTGTATTTACCCTGTCTCTATTTTGTGCTAGTACTTGTACTTCGTACTAGTCAGTTTTCTCTTGGCTATTATACTATAGATACTATCCACCCACCCATCCTTATCCAAACCGCTTATCCTACTCAGGGTCGCGGGGATGCTGAAGCCAATCCCAGCAGTCATTGGGCGGCAGGCGGGGAGACACCCTGGACAGGCCGCCAGGCCATCACAGGGCCGACACATACACATATATATACACACACACACACACACACACACACACACACACACACACATTCACACCTAGGGACAATTTAATACGGCCGATTCACCTGACCTACATGTCTTTGGACTGTGGGAGGAAACCGGAGCACCCGGAGGAAATCCACGCAGACACGGGGAGAACATGCAAAGTACACACAGAGGACGACCCGGGATGACCCCCGAGGTTGGACTACCCCGGGACTCGAACCCAGGACCTTTTTGCTGTGAGGCAACTATAGATACTAGCGTACTGCAAAATCAAAACTGCTTGACACGCAGCTAGTTAACATAGTTTTTTTTTGTTTCGTTTTTTTTTTTTTTTTGAGTTGGACATTTTCAAATGTCCTTCGTAGGGCTGGAGCCAGAAGTAGTTGCAATTATGCAGAAAAAAAGATTAAATTAAATTAAATTCACAAATTAAATGTCAAACATAACATGAACTTTGACCTGACTGTGCAGAAAACTGCAAATGCTTTTCAGAACATCTCTGACAAGCAGGTCTGCCACAAAGTTCTCTACATGAGGAAAAGGGGTACAACCAAAGACAGAACACAACACACATTTAAGGAAATCGTGTGTGCACGTATGCAGTAATGCTGGTGCACAGGAGTGAGTAGTCATCTCTGAGAAACCAGTGAGTGTATACGTGAACGAATACAGATAGACAGACAGGCAGATAAATAGATAGATCGACCGATCGATTGACTGATTGTCTTACACGCAAGGTCTCCAGATCTTCGTCAGTGTCGAGGAAGGAGTGCACGTTGTTTGAGATGGCGGTGATGACGCGATCCACCACGTGCACAATGCCGTTAGTGGCATGTTGGTCCGTCTTGATCAGACGCGCACAGTTCACCGTCACAATCTAAAGAGAGGAGGAGGAGGCGGAGGAAGAAGAGAAGGAGGAGGAAGAGGAGAGAGTTCAGGATCGAATTCCTCACAGAACGGGGAGGCTCCACCTTCCAAGGAAACTGTTTGGAAAGCGCCATGAAGCGCTAATACAGCAGATGCTTTGTGGGAGAATGAACTAATTTGTTTAGAAAACTTTTATTATGCATTTTCCTTTGGTAAACTTGTAACCCTTTTCTAAAATTATACATATAAACATAACTAAATAAAAGTCTCTTATAAACTCACACACTCATACAACATGAAATATCATAAATCTTCTCCATCAAGTAGTAGAATCTAATCTCCTTCAGTGTGTGTGTGTGTGTGTTGTTCCTCACCCCGCTGGGGTAGTGATGTATGTGGACATCAAAGTCCTGGTACATGGAGGTGAAGGAGGAGCCGTGTCTGAGTTCCTCTGAGGTCAGTCGGCGGTTCACCATGTGGTAGTGGAGCGCGTTGAGGAGCTCGATGTTCACGTTGCTCACCAGAGCATCCAGGATCTCCTGCAGGGTGGAGGTTCACAACAATCACACACACACACACATTGTCATGGCCATTGCTGTGTCTGCATTTGGGTCCTCAATTCCTGGTCCCCCTGTGACACTCGAACACACACACACACACACACACACACACACACACACACACACACACACACACACACACACACACACACACACACACACACACACACACTGACCATGGGCAGGGCGGCCCATGCCTCATTGCTGGGGGCGAAGAAAGTGAAGCTGCCCGGTCCCTCGACCTCCTCCCTCAGCTTGGCTCTGTCTGTATACATCTGGGTGGTGGTCGCTCCAACCACACCAAGCGTGTTGAAGATGTTCACCAACGGCAGGGCTGCAGCACAGAATAAACAGTGCTTACTAAGATATAGATAGATAGATAGATAGATAGATAGATAGATAGATAGATAGATAGATAGATAGATAGATAGATAGATAGATAGATAGATAGATAGATAGATAGATAGATAGATAGATAGATAGATAGATAGATAGATAGATAGATAGATAGATAGATGGATAGATAGATAGACAGACAGATGGTGAATGAATTACAGACAGACTGATGATGACGCCATCCTTTCTTGCTCTTAAGATGCAATCCATATCTGCATTTCTCATCAGGACGAGGAAAAACATATCAAATACACAGTGAACGCATGTAGCGAGCACTGTGAGCAGAATCCGATCCGATCTGCCAAACCAATTTTTCAGGAGGAAATCTGGCCCGGCTTGTGATTCTCAGACGGACTCGGCCAAGAGTAAATTCGATCTGGACGCCGTGTTCACATCGGTGGTGAAAAAAGAAACATCATCGCAGCCACAGCAGTCAAACATGTCGTAAGTAATGTTTGTCGACGACCCCCGACTCGCCGGCCTGCAACGTGATCCACACCTACCGACACCCCCGACGCTTGTTTGAGACACCACGGTGAAATGAATAGCAGCTGTGCAATCTGTTTGTTTCTGTTGCCTCCAACTGTCAAATATATGACAAAGGAAAAGGGCCGTGTTTGTTTTGTGTTGATAAAACACAGATTTTCCTACTTTTCCAACTGTTCATCTTTGCTTTGTGTAGTGGCCCTAAATTTTTTTTAAATATGATCATAATGCGAACAAGGACGCAAATGTGTATATACTGCACAAATACTATGCACACAAAGAGTGTGGCCGGATTATTCATTATCTAGATATCATATCCAGATAGATACTGCATGATAATAACAGGGCCAGAATGACGGACAGACAGACAGACAGACGGACAGACAGCGAGAGAGACAGACAGACACGGAGAGAGAGAGACAGACGGACAGACAGACAAAGAGAGAGCGAGACAAATACACAGGCAGACAGAAAGAGACAGCCAGACAGACAGAGCGAGAGACCGACAGAGAGAGAGACAGACAGGCAGAGAGAGTTAGACAGACAGACAGACAGAGAGAGACAGATAGAAGGGCAGACAGACAGACAGACAGACAGGCAGACCGACAGACAGGCAGGCAGGCAGACAGACAGACAGGCAGAAGGACACCTTAAAAGATAAAGACAAAGAAACAGGATGGATACTACCTTGGTTTCCAACTCCCACTGACAGATACTGGATTTATACCTCAAGTGCGTGCTACTGTGTCCATGATTAAACAGGGTTTTACATTTCACTGTTCCCATGTGTTTGCGCTAAACTTGTAAACTGCTGACATCATTTAAGTTGGGTTTCTCTCATTAAAGCAATAAAATAACACCAAAACCAAAAAAAAAAAACAAGACTGTTTGGTTAGGTGCTTACCAAAGTACTTAAACCAAGGTACTTGAGGCAGTAGAACTTAATCTTCGCTTTTAATCATTTACTCCTGTGTTAGATGTAGCTTTGCTGTACTGTGTATGTGTGTTGTGGATGCTAATGCAGCCATGCTAAGCTAAGTTGTTAGCCGATCACAAGTGATTTCCTTTTGCATTGGGGACACCTGTGGTTCGGCCTGCTGTTGTCGAGCCCTGAGGAAGGTCTGTGTGCAGTTGATCTGGTTTTGTTTGGTCCATTATTTTTCCCCGAATGGGCCAATGAAAACAAAGTCTTTTAGCGTTGGATTCATGCTAGCGGGGGGTTCTTACCAGCGGGACAGCCCTTCTCTCCGGGAATCTTCTCATAACCAGGACAACACTCATAAGCGATGGTCCTGATGACAGAGAATGAACACACGTCAGCAGAAGTACACACATTTTACTCTCGTCTTCCCTCTGTCCTCAGACACCATTTTCCCCACATGGAAAATTCAAAATATTCTGTTTGTCTGTCTTTGTCTTGGAAAGAAAAACATAGAAATGTATGGAGTCCAGTGAAGCCCCATGCTTAGATCAAAGCACAAACAAACACTGTCAGGATGAAGGGTTCAATTCCCACCGAGGACACCAAGGATAAAGACTTTGCACACACACAAAAACAAAAAAAGACAAAAGACAAAAACTACTCTCAGACTTGGACTAAACCATTCACAGACTAGGATTAGACCATTCACAGGTTCAGACTAAACCATTCACAGACTAGGATTAGACCATTCACAGACTAGGATTAGACCATTCACAGGTTCAGACTAAACCATTCACAGACTAGGATTAGACCATTCACAGACTAGGATTAGACCATTCACAGGTTCAGACTAAACCATTCACAGACTAGGATTAGACTAGGGTTAGACCATTCACAGACTAGGATTAGATCATTCACAGACTAGGATTAGACCATTAATTGACTGAGACTAAACCATTCATACTGGGACTAAAGCCTTTGTAGAATGAGACTAAACCATTTACAGACTACAACCACTCCATTCACCAACCAGGACTAGCCCATTCACAGACCTGGACTAAACCATTCACTCCCTCTACATGGCCCTCTTGTCCATGCTGCCATACCTCTCCATGATATTTCCACATCAAGTGTGAACTGAGGTGAGCTGGTCTGGGGAAGCCCATAAACCTTACTTCCTCACAGAGAGAAGGAATTGCAGACGCCACACCAGCCAAAGGAAACTCCAGAGAGGGGGGAACAGGGGGCCAATTCTGAAATGAACACCTGCCCGCCAGGAAAAACAAACCAGGAGAGGTGCACCATGACGCCTCCACTAAGCTAAAGACTTCCCGCTAGCCACAAAACTGAGCCGAAACCTCAGAATACCTGCTGTAAAGATCTGTACAGATGAATAGAAGCTACAGCAGCAAAGTGAACTCTGATTGGCTGGTTTATCAACAGGTGAGTCTGTTCAACAGGGATTACCCATCGTGCTCATCTATTCACGATCGCTACGATCAGGTAGGGCTGAACGATATCAGAAAAATAGAACAGAATCAACACCAAATATATGCAGCTTTTTTTGTGTGGATTTCCCACCCCCCTTTTCTCCCTAATTGTATCCAGCCAATTAACCCCTCTCTTCCGAGCCATCCCGGTCATTGCTCCACCCCCTCTGCCGATTCCGGGGAGGGCTGCAGACTACCACATGCCTCCTCCGATACATGTGGAGTCACCGGCCGCTTCTTTTCACCTGACAGTGAGGAGTTTCGCCAGGGGGACGTAGCGTGTGGGAGGATCACTCTATTATATTCCCCCCAGTTCCCCCTACCCCCCGAACAGGCGCCCCGACCGACCAGAGGAGGCGCTAGTGCAGCGACCAGGACACATACCCACATCTGGCTTCCCAACTGCAGACACAGCCAATTGTGTCTGTAGGGACGCCCAACCAAGCCAGAGGTAACACGGGGATTCAAACCGGCGACGCCCGTGTTGGTAGGCAACGGAAAAGACCGCCACGCCACCCAGACATTATCTGCCGCTTTTAACTTTCACAACTCAATCTGCAAAGAACTGATCACTCAAGTGACAAATATGATGATTTTAGAGGGGAAATAAGGCAGTTGTTCAATAATTAACAGAATCAGATTAAATTACATTGTTCATCAAATGTGGTAGAATATTTTTCTTCAAGAGGAGTGACAAGAAAGAGGACCTGGACAGATTTCACTTTCTATCAAGCAGTAAGAGTTTAAGCCAAACGTCACTGATGGGTCCAGTTTTTCTCACATCGTATCTTCTGCAGTGTCACTACTGAACACGTGTACTGTGATGTCACTACTGAACACGTGTACTGTGATGTCAATACTGAACACACGTGTGTACTGTGATGTCACTACTGCACACGTGTGTACTGTGATGTCACTACTGCACACGTGTGTACTGTGATGTCACTACTGCACACGTGTGTACTGTGATGTCACTACTGCACACGTGTGTACTGCGATGTCACTACTGCACACGTGTACTGTGATGTCAATACTGAACACACGTGTGTACTGTGATGTCACTAATGAACACACGTGTGTACTGTGATGTCACTAATGAACACATGTGTGTACTGTGATGTCACTACTGCACACGCGTGTACTGCGATGTCACTACTGCACACGTGTACTGTGATGTCACTACTGCACACGTGTACTGTGATGTCACTACTGAACACACGTGTGTACTGTGATGTCACTACTGCACACGTGTGTACTGCGATGTCACTACTGCACACTTGTACTGTGATGTCACTACTGCACACGTGTACTGTGATGTCACTACTGCACACGTGTACTGTGATGTCAATACTGAACACACGTGTGTACTGTGATGTCACTACTGCACACGTGTGTACTGTGATGTCACTACTGCACACGTGTGTACTGCTATGTCACTACTACACACGTGTGTACTGTGATGTCACTACTGCACACGTGTGTACTGCGATGTCGATCAGAAAAAAATAACAATGTTTGGATAAAGAATTGCAGAGGCAAACAAAAACTGAAACCTATTTACAAATCTGTATCATCTGCAAAGCCTGCTTTTTTCCTGTTTTTCTCATCTCTTTTCATTTCATATATGACCTTGACCTTTAATCTGAGCTCTCAAGAGAAAATCTCCGGTCAGAGTCGGTGGCATTATGCTTCTGATCCCAAAACCTTTTCATTCTTCTTCTGAATTAAGAAAATACACTTGCTCAACCCCCCCCCCCCAAAAAAAAACTTGGTTTCATGCAGCATTACAGCACCTCATTACTAACAAAAAGCACTCTGGGAGCCACATGGAAAACAAAATTCTAGGAATTATATGGAAGTAGTCAGGTGCTGAGTATTAGGTGAGATTGGTAAAACAGGTATGCTGTGAAGATAGATAGATAGATAGATAGATAGATAGATAGATAGATAGATAGATAGATAGATAGATAGATAGATAGATAGATAGATAGATAGATAGATAGATAGATAGATAGATAGATAGATAGATAGATAGATAGATAGATAGATAGATCATGACTAATCGGCTTGGATAATGGATGGATGGATGGATGGATCATAACTAACAGAGAAACTGACAGAGGAAAGAGAGACAGATAGACATCCGAGATAGAGAGAAAAAGAAAGATGGCAATAAAGAGACAGAAACACAGAGACAAAGAAAATAAAGAGATGGACAGAGGGACAAACAGACGTTTATAAAGAAACAGACAGAAAAGAGAGGTAGTGACAGAGAGACAGAAACACAAATAGAGAGAGAGAGACAGACAGAAACACAGAGAGCGCGAGAGAGAGAGGGGCAGAGACAGAGAGAGACAGAAACACAAAGAGAGAGAAACAGAGAGAGAGAGCGAGAGAGACAGAATCAGAGAGAGAGACATAAACAGAGAGAGAGAGCGAGAGAGAGAGGGGCAGAGACAGAGAGACAGAAACACAAAGAGAGCGAGAGAGAGAGGGACAGAGACAGAGAGAGACAGAAACACAAAGAGAGCGAGAGAGAGAGGGACAGAGACAGAGAGAGACAGAAACACAAAGAGAGAGAAACAGAGAGAGAGCGAGAGAGACAGAATCAGAGAGAGAGACAGAAACAGAGAGAGAGAGAGCGAGAGAGAGGGACAGAGACAGACAGAAACACAAAGAGAGAGAAACAGAGAGAGAGAGCGAGAGAGACAGAATCAGAGAGAGAGCGAGAGAGAGAGGGACAGAGACAGACAGAAACACAAAGAGAGCGAGAGAGAGAGAGAGAGAGACAGAGACAGAAACACAAAGAGAGAGAGAGAGAGAGAGACAGAGACAGAAACACAAAGAAAGAGAGAGACAGAGACAGAGACAGAAACACAAAGAGAGAGACAGAGACAGAGACAGAAACACAAAGAGAGAGAGAGAGGGACAGAGACAGAGACAGACAGAAACACAAAGAGAGAGAGAGCGAGAGAGACAGAATCAGAGAGAGAGACAGAGACAGACAGAAACACAAAGAGAGCGAGAGAGAGAGGGACAGAGACAGAGACAGAAACACAAAGAGAGAGAAACAGAGAGAGAGAGAGAGAGAGAGAGAGAGAGACAGAATCAGAGAGAGAGACAGAATCAGAGAGAGAGACAGAGACAGACAGAAACACAAAGAGAGCGAGAGAGAGAGGGACAGAGACAGACAGAAACACAAAGAGAGAGAAACAGAGAGAGAGAGAGAGAGAGAAACAGAGAGAGAGAGAGAGACAGAAACACAAAGAGAGCGAGAGAGACAGACAGAAACACAGAGAGCGCGAGAGAGAGAGGGGCAGAGACAGAGAGAGACAGAAACACAAAGAGAGAGAAACAGAGAGAGAGAGAGAGAGAGACAGAATCAGAGAGAGAGACAGAAACACAGAGAGAGACAGACAGACAGAAACACAGAGAGAGGGAGAGAAAGGAGAGGGAGGGAGAGGGAGAGAGAGGGAGAGAGAGAGACAGAGACGGGATGGGGGGGGGGCTCGGGACCAGGATCCAGACTGGACTGATTATCAAAGCAGATGGAAATCTGACTCCTGTTTGTTCTCAGCATAAACAAAGATGGTAGCCATGGATTTCTGACAAAATAAACAGGTCAAGGTTGCAATAATTCAAATGCTGCGCGCGCGCTCCGGCGTGCACGCCGGGCCCCTTCCAAAGCTTTCCCGCAGACGCCCGAGGGGGGGGGGACCAGGCGCACGGACGCTCCGCGGATTCGGACTTCCGGCGTAGCAACAAAAGCGTTGCACGATGAATCGGGGGGACGAGAAGAAGTCAAAGAAACGGAAACCTCCCTCGTGGCTACGAGAGGGATGACGCAACCCAACCACATCCTAAAAACCAGTAGGACGGTCCCCGGTGGCCCGATTTGCCTTTGAAAGTTGAGCCCTCGCTACCGGCATACGAGAAAAGACACTTAAGTCCGAAACAAACAAATGTAAACTACTAATAAGACACGTTAGCCCCCTAGCTAACGGATCTGACCCTTTAGCCGAGCGGTTAGTGACGTCGCCTTGTGGCGCAGCACACCCCGTATCGAATCCCGCACCGGGCAAGAAAATAACCGGTTACACAAGCAAACCCTCATCCCGGAGGACTCCTTTGAATAAGTTTAATCATCCGCGGTATCAAGATGGCATCTTCAGAAGCGGCGGACAAACTGGCTAAAAGGAAGTAGCGGGAGCAGACCGGGGGCAGCGCCCTGCAGCATCTGGGACGTGGGGACATTAATATTCTCGTGCTGACTTGTTGGAGGCAAACCCTACGGACGACAGCATGGAGAAAAGCTGAAAACAAAAAACCTGTTTTATGAGAAGGCCTTTTTTTTATAGCTTAGGACACTTGGACATTTGCTGTCGTCCCCACTTAAAAAAGCATGGAGGCGTCGCTAGAGCCCCGGAGCCCAGCCGTGAAGCCTTCCAGGGCTCCCGAGGGGCGGCGGTGGTGGCGAGTTGTGAGTTAGAGGGGGAGAGTTATGGGTCTCCCCTCGGCCGACCTCTTGACCTTTTGCAAGCCATCGTCCCCCCCCCCCCCCACTCCTGCCCTACATCCCAGCGCAGCATCCCCCCCCCCCCCACGACACATCACATCACAGACCAAACACACAAAGACCGGGTTTGTTCGCAGTGAAAGCTGGCTACAGTTAGTACCTAACCACCCACTCCACACACACACACACACACACACAGTGTGTGTGTTCAAAAAAAAAACCCCTCCACGACCCGCTGTCTGAAAATCTAATTAAACAGCCACTGATAAAAGCCCCGGTCCTTTGTGCTTACCCAAGCTGAAGTCCTTTGAATGCAGGATTTTTCGAGCGCTCTGGAAAGTGACCCGGGCGAGGGGGGATTTGCGGTGGAAAAACGTTTTGGCCCTCCGTCCTGAATGATTTGTGTGTGTTTGGAGCTAAAAGGAGTCTCTAACCGTGTCCTCGACAAGCCATCATTTCCTAAAAACATCCAGCGCCCGGGGTAAATCTGACTTCCTCTTTTCTTCTTCTTCTTCTTCTTCTTCTTCTTTCATTGTAACGTGCATGGATAATAAGACACGCTGGCCGCTAACTCGCGGATCTGACCCTTTAGTCTAGCGGTTAGCGATGCCTCCTGCCGTGCGGACGATACGGGTTCGCGTCCCGGCCGCGGCGGTTCCTGTGGTTGCGTTGTCCCCCGAATTCGCTACAATATTTACTTTCTTGAGAATTTGAAATGAACGAATCACGGTTAGGAAAACCCGTTAGCATCCCCTTCCTCGAGTTGAGCTTTACAGCTCAAGTTTTGGGGACTTCTCTGGAGTCACTCACGTTCATTATAAAACGCAGACTGCTAGCGGCGTCCGGGCGGCGTAGCGGTCTATTCCGTTGCCTACCAACACGGGGATCGCCGGTTTGAACCCCCGGTGTTACCTCCGGCTTGGTCGGGCGCCCCTTACAGACACAACTGGCCGTGTCTGCCGGTGGGAAGCCGGATGTGGGTGTGTGTCCTGGTCACTGCACTACCGCCTCCTCTGGTCGGTCGGGGTGCCTGTTGGGGGGGGGGGGCTGGGGGGAATAGCGTGATCCTCCCACGCGCTTCGTCCCCCTGGTGAAACTCCTCACTGTCAGGTGAAAAGAAGAGGCTGGCGACTCCACGTGTATCGTAGTCTGCAGCCCTTCCTGGATCGGCACAGCGACCGGGACGGCGCGGAAGAGTAGGGTAAGTGGCCAGATACATTTGGGGGAGAACAAGGGGGGACAAAATCCAAACCCCCCCCCCCAAAAAAATACAACAGAGCCTCCGCGTGATGGCTGGTTACCCGTTAAAGCTGGTAAAGAGGGTAACTACACGTAAAGCCAAGTTCCAAATAATCTAAAATGAAAATAAAATTTGAAACACATCTTTTTCCCAGGGTTCCCACCTCTTTCAAGGAAATCATTTTTCAAGACATATTCAATGACTTATATACACGCTTGCTGTTGCTCACAGGTCACCTAAGAGTGATGCTGTACATGTAAAAACACGAACATGCGAACAGCAGGCCAACAATGCACAAAATGTGTTGACGTCGCATGAACACCGTGTTAATCAAAGCCTCGTTCTGCCAGTTCAACAGCTGTTCTGCCTCCCAGACACAGGTGGCGCTGCAGCGGTGAGCGCAGGAAAACGTCTGAGACTGTAATCTCACATGAACGTTATAACGTGACAGGTCTGTAACGGTACAGTTTTATAATCTCCCAGGATCTCGTGACTATTTCCGGGACATTTTATAAGTTTTTGAAATTCCCAGGTGTTTTTGGATGACTGGAAAGCTGGTCCAAACAATTTCCAGGATTTCCAGGTTTCCCAGGAGGCGTCGGAACCCTGGTATTTTTTCTTCTTCTCGGTTTTGGTCTTCCATCCACACTGACCAAGGCGTCTTTGACCACCGGAGATGAATTTGAAAATGCCGGTCCCCCGCTGGCGCATGCATAATGCAGCATTTTGGAAAACGCACGAGTGTCATGTGACCTGTGACGCAGCAGCTGGTTCCGGTGGCCTTCGCACACCCAGTAGAAGAGACTTCAAGTGTTTTCCCTCTGAATTTGTTTCAACGTGGACGGCAAACTTTTGGAAAAACCACCTGAAAGAAAACAAAACTCCGGCAGTTGCGGGGAGGAAACTTGCGACCCAAAGTTTCTCCGGATTAGCACTGACGTCCTCTTAGCGAGCCAGACACACAGGCAAGCGTCTGTCAGGTTTTCTGTCCTCCTCCGCTCCTGAACGCGGGACTGATGCGTTTTCAGTTTCCATGGAAACCGTCGAGGGATTTGTGTGAAGAACAGCAGATTCACAAAACTCAAGATGTTCAGCGACGGTCCCGAATGAATCGTCGACACATTACTGCAACGCTGGTGATTTATTTGCAGAGGGAATTCTTTCTCTATCTCCCTCTTCTCCTCCCCCTCTTTTTCTCCATCTGCCCCTTCTGTCTTCCTTCCCCCTCACTCTTTATCCCCCTTTCCATTCACCCCCCTCTCTCTCTCTTCTCCCCCATCTCTTCCTTCTTCCTCACTCTTTATCCCCCTTTCCATTCCTCTCTCTCTTCTCCCCCATCTCTTCCTTCCTCCTCACTCCTTATCCCCCTTTCAATTCACCCCCCTCTCTCTCTCTTCTCCCCCATCTCTTCCTTCTTCCTCACTCTTTATCCCCCTTTCCATTCCTCTCTCTCTTCTCCCCCATCTCTTCCTTCCTCCTCACTCCTTATCCCCCTTTCAATTCACCCCCCCTCTCTCTCTTCTCTCTGCTCCCCCATCTCTTCCTTCTTCCTCACTCTTTATCCCCCTTTCCATTCCTCTCTCTCTTCTCCCCCATCTCTTCCTTCTTCCTCACTCCTTATCCCCCTTTCCATTCACCCCCCTCTCTCTCTTCTCTCTGCTCCCCCATCTCTTCCTTCTTCCTCACTCTTTATCCCCCTTTCCATTCCTCTCTCTCTTCTCTCTGCTCCCCCATCTCTTCCTTCTTCCTCACTCCTTATCCCCCTTTCCATTCACCCCCCTCTCTCTCTTCTCTCTGCTCCCCCATCCCTTCCTCTTCCTCACTCTTTATCCCCCTTTCCATTCCTCTCTCTCTCTTCTCTCTGCTCCCCCATCTCTTCCTTCTTCCTCACTCCTTATCCCCCTTTCCATTCCTCTCTCTCTCTTCTCTCTGCTCCCCCATCTCTTCCTTCTTCCTCACTCTTTATCCCCCTTTCCATTCCTCCCCCTCTCTTCTCTCTGCTCCCCCATCTCTTCTTTATCCCCTTTCCATTCATCTCTCTCTCTCTCTTTCTCTCTGTTCCCCCATCTCTTCCTTCTTCCTCTCTTTAGCCCCTTTCCATTCATCTCTCTCTCTCTCTCTCTCTCTCTCTCTCTCTCTCTCTCTCTCTCTCTCTCTCTCTCTCTCTCTCTCTCTCTCTCTCTCTCTCTCTCTGCCCCCCCCCCCCAATCTCCCCGGGTCGTACAGACAGACTCATGTTGGTAACGTGAGCCCCACCGTGTCCCTATGGGAGGTGGTCATGCAATTCAACATGAGTGTGACTGATTGATTGTGAAAACACAAGGTCTTCATTATGCAACTCGCCTTAACGTGGACCCACTGGTCCACCGCCCGCGCTCCTCCGCTTCTCCTCCTCCGCTGAAAAACTCATTATGCTCCAGCAGAGGTCTATTGATAGCCACGCACAATGGGCACGACGGAAAGAGAGAGCTGCCGGACAAGAGAGGAGAGGAGAGGAGAAGAAGAGAGAAGACAAGAGAAGAAGAGAAGAGAAGAGAAGGGAACCCGAACAAAACTGAACTGAACAGAAAGGTCAGCCATCTTGATGGCTGCTGATGAATCACTGCGGTTTATTGCTGACATCGCTGAATGTCTGACCTCATTCAACCGCTGCTGCTGCACCGCACTCGCTCACACACATTTGAGGGGAACCGAGCGCGGGGTTGCAGGGCCGCGAAGGGACCACCGGCACCAGCAGGCGGACCTTGGTCTCTGTGGCTGGTGCGCGTGTCGGTCCACTCCAGCAGTCAGCACGGCAGGTAACCAGCGTTCATTTGGAGGTGCCGCTTTGTTCGTAACACCCAGCTGGCTATTTTCAGACAGAAAGCAGCCCCCCCCCTCCCCTCCCCCCCCGCTTGTGATCATTATTGCTGGGATTATATATTAAAGTTAATGGAGCATTTTTGACTTTATGTGAAACGAAAGGACGGTAAAGCTGTGCTTCCTGGAGACTAATAAAAACTAGTTCCTCTGGCTAGGTATGAAACTTAACGTGAGGCGAGGCT
>NC_079211.1:10952740-11025240 GCF_029633865.1 Lampris incognitus
CTATCTGTCTATCTGTCTGTCTGTCTGTCTGTCTGTCTACTATCTATCTATCTGTCTGTCTGTCTGTCTGTCTGTCTGTCTGTCTGTCTGTCTGTCTCTATCTATCTATCTATCTATCTATCTATCTATCTATCTATCTATCTATCTATCTGTCTGTCTGTCTGTCTGTCTGTCTGTCTGTCTGTCTGTCTGTCTGTCTGTCTATCTATCTATCTATCTATCTATCTATCTATCTATCTATCTATCTATCCAACTGAAAGTGAAACGTGACTTTAGGACGAACGCTGCAGCCAGAAACACAAAAACATAAACACGTCGATGTCCGGAGATGACGTCATCCAGGTGTTTTAGGACTGCGTTTTTACGCAACCCAGTCCCCCCTTCATCCTTTTCAGTGGTTTTCAGAGACGATCGATGAATCCCAAGAAAAATCCCGATCCATGCCTGTGAAACTCATGATCACATGGTATACATTGCCAAATAAAGTGATTTCCTGATTATTATTATTGTTATTATTATTATTGGTTAGCGATCGACGAATTGGTTTATTTGAACGCATCCAAAGAGCATCTGCAAAAAAACAAAAAACAAAAACAAAAACAATCAAAAACTCAAAACTTTAAATGTGAAATGTAAATGAAATGCGTACAAGGGGTGTGTGTGTGTGTGTGTGTCAAGTCAAGTCAAGTCAATTTTATTTGTATAGCCCATTATCAAAAATTACAAATTTGCCTCAGTGGGTTTACTTGTGTGTGTGTGTGTGTGTGTGTGTGTGTGTGTGTGTGTGTGTCAAGTCAAGTCAAGTCATTTTTATTTGTATAGCCCATTATCCAAAATTACAAATTTGCCTCAGTGGGTTTAATTGTGTGTGTGTGTGTGTTTGAGTACACAGCGGCTTTTCTCTTACTAAGCCATTTTGATAAACCAACTATGGTTCCCTTGCATACACACTGCAGGATAGTGGAAGCCGGTACTGTCTGAGCAGCCTGGGGGACAGTGTCTGGGATCACATGTTTGGTGCAACGGATATTGGTATTGTTGCAAAAATTCGAAATAGATACATCTTGAAAAATCAATATTTTGGACAACGCTAATCCATATTATTGTTTTTGCTATTTAGGTGTTTAGATTTGGTGTTCATTCAATTCAACCCAACTCAACTCAACCCAACCCAACTCAACCCAACTCAACTCAACCCAACTCAACCCAACTCAACTCAACCCAATTCAACTCAACTCGACTCAACCCAACCCAACTCAACTCAACCAAACCCAACTCAACTCAACCCGACTCAACTCGACTCAACTCAACTCAACTCAACCCAACTCAACTCAATTCAACCCAACTCAACTCGACCCAACTCAACCCAACTCAACTCAACTCAACCCAACTCGACTCGACCCCACTCAACCCAGCCCAACTCAACTCAACTCAACTCAACCCAACTCGACTCGACCCCACTCAACCCAGCCCAACTCAACTCAACTCAACTCAACCCAACTCGACTCGACCCCACTCAACCCAGCCCAACTCAACTCAACTCGACTCAACCCGACTCGACTCGACTCGACCCAACTCAACTCAACCCAACTCAAATCAACTCAACCCAACTCAACCCAACCCTACTCAACCCAACTCAACCCGACTCAACTCAACTCAACCCGACTCGACCCAACTCAACTCAACTCGACTCAACCCAACTCAACCCAACCCGACTCGAGTCGATTCGACCCAACTCAACTCAACTCGACTCAACTCAACCCAACTCGACTCAGCTCAACCCAACTCAACTCGACTCAACTCGACTCAACCCAACTCAGCTCGACTCAACCCAACTCAACTCAACCCAACTCAACTCGACTCGACCCACCTCAACTCAACTCAACTCAACTCAACCCAACCCAACTCGACTCGACCCAACCCAACCCAACCCAAACCAACTCAATTCACCCCAACCCAACTCAATACTGTGAACCAAGGTAAACATATAACATGATGTGGACATGAGAACTCCCATATTGTGCAAATTACAATAAAAAAACATGGCATAACATAGGGTAAAATCTAAGTCAACAAAAGACCAAACATAAGAGAATAGAGTGCATGGCGTAATTGAGCTGTAATATTAATTACCATGATTGTCAATTAGGGTTAATAGCTTGAAGTGTGCACCGTGTCTTCTGAATGGGTCGCTGTGGAGAATTCTCAGCCGCAGTAAATTCTCGTGGAAGCCGGCAGCAGCCGTTGACAGCTTCCATGTTCGTTGTCACGATGAGCTGAATAATCTTTATTCCCCTCGTTTAAAAGAGTTGCGTTTGATTTAGTGCTCCTTAATCGCCCCTCAACTCCGAAAAAAAAACATGTGGCTTGGCACCTTAACCGATGAATAATAATATACTTACAGCTCTCTGCACAGTCGCTCATTTAAAAAAACCAAGGGAGGGAGACTGACATCACGTCCACACAAATCACCCCGACGTTCACACGCATATAGCGGAGCATAACTGAGTTCTTTCACAGAGAACCGGGGGGTGGGGGGGGTTCAGCCGCGCACAGTTGGCCAACCATTCATTCAAGGCACATCAAAAGTACCAGATGGTATTAATCTTATCTGTGACTCGCCTCGCCGTCCCCTCACTGCCTGCAGGTTGGAGGGTTTTAACGGACGTGGCGTTCCGGGCCGGATGCATGGACAAAGCGAGTTTGCTGATTTGAAGGTCGTCTGCTTGAACCTCGGGCAACTTGGGGCTTTGTGCCTTCTCCCAGCAGTCGCTGCTGATGTTCCCTTGAGCTCAGCTCAGCACTCAAAACAGAAACTCGCCCCAGTGGAGCTGCTCAATAGCGATGTTTCCATCCGATTGTCAGGAGAATTTCTCTCCCCCAGTTGTACCCCACTCTTCCGAGCCGTCCCGGTCGCTGCCCCCCCTGCCAATCCGGGGGGGAGCAGGCTACCACGTGCCTCCTCCCATACATGTGGAATCACCAACCGCTTCTTTTCACCGGACAGTGAGAACTTTCGCCAGGGGTACGTAGCGCGTGGGAGGACCACGTTATTCCCCCTATCCCCAACCCCCCCGACAGGGGAGGCGCTCGTGCAGCGACCAGGACACGTACCCACATCCGGCTTCCTACCCGCAGACGCGGCCAATTGTGTCTGTAGGGGCGCCCAGAGCCCTAGAAAGAGAGAGTTGCGTCAATGAGGGGTCAGAACGCGAGAGGGTCACGTGGTTCATGTAGCCGCCGAATAGTTCCAAACGAAGCTTGGCGGGTCATTTAAATGAGCTGCTTAGCCGCGATTTCTGGTAACTACTAACCAAATTTTCACATTTATATATAGATATATTCCAACGTGACACATAGTGTAACGTGCATGGATAAGAAGACACGCTGGCCGTTGGCTGGCGGGTCTGACCCTTTGGTCGGGCGGTTAGCGATGTCTCCTGCGGAGCGGGTGATACAGTGTAGCGAATTCTGGGACAACGCAACCACAGGAACTGCCGCGACCGGGAAGCGAACCTGTATCGCCCGCACCGCAGGAGGCATCGCTAACCGCTAGACTAAAAGGTCAGTCCCGCGAACCAGCGGCCAGCGTGTCTTCTTATCCATGCACGTTACAGTATTCTATGCGCATGTGTAGGAACATTAAAACTAATATTTTGTTTGAAATTGACGAGCTATCACGCTTCAAATTACATCGTTAATTTGATTCAAACACGCTTGTAAAATGGTCATCATTAAAATGTCAACTGTAGCTTCTTACCTGTAAATTAACCTGTGATTAACGCGAGAAACATACCTTCGCCATAGAAATCCTATTGCCCCGGGTCGCGCTGTTTGGAATTATCCGGGGCTCCCATGATCCGCCATTGCTGTTAAATAATTGGCCCATTGACGTCTACGGAGTTGACGTAACTCTCTCTCTAGGGCTCTGAGGACGCCCAACCAAGCCGGACTTAACACGGGGACTCGAACTGGCGATCCCCGTGTTGGTAGACAACAGACCGCCACGCCGCCCGGACGCCCCGTCAGGTCTTTTTACAAGCAAATAAAACCCTGAACGTAGTGTAAACTACTAATAAGACCCCCTAGCTAACGAGTCTGACCCTTTAGCCGAGCGGTTAGTGACGTCGCCTTGTGGTGCAGTACACCCCATATCGAATCCCGCACCGGGCAACAAAATAACCGGTTACATTGGTGGCAGCGGTGGGATCCGGAAGTGTGCAGATCCTCAGAAGTCTCTTCGGAGCGCGGGAATAACAAAGCGCGAGGGCGCGCTTCCGGGGAGGGTGACGACTGTAAACTAATAATAAGACACGTTAGCCCCTAGCTAACGGGTCTGACCCTTTAGCCGAGCGGTTGGTGATGTCGCCTTGTGGGGCAGTACACCCCGTATCGAATCCCGCACCGGGCAAGAAAATAACCGGTTACACCAGTTACACGTGTCCTATGTCCCAGGTCCATACCTGTTAAGATGAGGTGAATTCTATTCGCATTTCATCGTTTATTCAACAAGTTTATGCCCATTTAGCGCATAAACTTAAACCTACAACATAAATTTAGCATAAACAAAACAAAACCTCACGCGATCACAAAAACATCTTTGCGTTATTGAGAAAGTTTGATCAATGTTTGCTGTTTCCACTGAGCTCTTCTGATGCAGATTGTCCTTCATAATACAGGTTAGAATGCCTTGCTGGGAAGGTGGCTAACGAAGGAGAAGACTGGTTATTTCCCAGCGCGAGACCCTGGCTGCACTGGGCAGCTCTCACGTGCGAATGCGTGACATTAGCCGTGTTTCCACAGCAAAATAAATAAATAAATAAATAATAATAAAACCGTCCTCAATTTCGCATATAAAGTTTTTACGCTCACTTAAGCTGGCTTTAACCTTTTCCGGAAAAGCGTAAATGCGCTAAATGTGACGGAAACGCCTCTGCTGAATAAATTCTGACGTAGCTCACATGACTGGTCAGCTGTTTCCGCTGTCGGCGTCTTCCCGGATATTCAGTCCCGTATAACGCGCATTTCTTTGGTAGAGGCTAGTTCCCGTCGATGCAGAGAACGGAAATGGAGTAGAGAACGGTCAACTGAGCATGCGCGAAATGCCTCTATCGCGTCTAGCATCCAGGCGCTGGGATTCTAGGAAGACCCGCCCCTACTCTGCGTCTGATTAGCTAACTTTAACCCTAACCCCGCCCTAACCCCTAACCTTAACCTACCCAAACAACGGAGGCAACGAGTACTTGCGCATGCTCAGTTGACCGTTCTCTGCATCGATGGGAACCAGCCTCTACCCATTTCTTTCTCTTCGTCTCCGGACAGCATGACATTTTATTTATTTATTTTCACCTCTTTTTTTTTTTAAATCGAGACTACAGATATACAAACACATCAAACAAAGCCAGTACACTCTAAAACAACAGAGTAGCTAAGAACAGAACATCAAACATGTCAAAGACAATGAGAACAAAACAAGGAAACAGAAAAGGAAAATTAAAAAGAGATAAAAGAAAAGAAAATAGGACAATACAATATTCCAGGGGTTAAATTACATTAAACTGTTCAAATACAAAGAATAAATTTTGGGCATTTCTGTTTTTCATACATTTTAGAGATTTGGACAAAGTTACTAATTCGGTTTTAAAGGCTGCTAAACAGGGGTGCGTTTTGCCATATTTACATTTGTGTATGAAATATTTTGCCTAAATAATCACATTATTCAACAAGAATTCTACATTTCTATCCTCCATAAACACTCCAAATTTTGACACTCACTAGTAGAAATGGCGGTAGAGCACTAATGCTCAACTTCATCCATACATACAAATTACACCAAAACTTATAAGTAATGTTACAGTGGAAAAATAAATGATCCGTTAATTCTATGTCTGTCTTGCAGAACTGGCAGAAATTACAGTCTACATTAAATTTTAAACTTATAAATTCACTGGAGGGGTAAATATCATTAATTATCTTGAAGTGAACCTCTTTGGCATGGGGGGGGTATAGGGAATGAAATGTATCTTTTTCTAATTTTATGGGCATTCAAATTTGAGTACATGTCTAAAATATAATTCCTTCTTAAAGGGTTAGGATAGCATATCTTCAACAGAGAGTTTCTGATAAAGAGATTATTGCAGGTTCTGTCGACAAATTTTAAGTTGTCAATAAGGGGCCAAGCGTGGGGCTGACAGAGGAGTAAATAAGACACTGTGAGACCATCATCTTGAGTTGTATAGGAATCGCACCTATTACCATGTCATAGACCTTTTCAGAGGAGGATAAACTATATTTCAAACACAACTCATAATTCAACAGATTGCCTCTGTCATCCATGATGTGTGTAATGGACCAAATACCCTTTTTCCACCACTCTTCCAAAAACACAGATTTTCCCTTGAACAGGACACATCTATTACTCCAAATTGGAACTGCATTGTGTTTAAACAGTTTCCAATATTGCAAAACTTGTTTATGAAAGGCGGATAAACATAATGGTATCTTGGACAGTTCAAAAGATAAGCAATCCCTCCCAACTTTTGAAAGATTGCATTAGGAATGGCATGCCAAAACAGTCTCATCCATGACAAAGGCTTTCAACCACTTCAGTTTAATCATACCATTCATAATGTCAAAATCAATGGCATTCAACCCCCCGTTTTCATAACTTTTCAAGAGGTCACTTTTCCTGATATAACGACACTTGTTTTTCCAAATAAAATTGAAATTAGTTGGGTTTATGGATTTAATCATTCTTGATGAAATAGCCAATGAGTAAACAAGATAAATAAATCTAGAGAGACTCTCCATCTTGGTGAATAGAGTCCTCCCAAACAGAGTAATGTCCCTCTGTAACCAGCTGTTTAATATAGCTTTATACTTTGTAATATTATTCTGAACATTAATCTCTTCTCTTGATTCAAGGTTTTTACTTAAGTTAATTCCTAAATATTTAACCTCAGTTTTAACAGGGACACCAAATAAAGAGCTAGAATGATGCTCATGTGTCGCCAGAAGTTCACATTTGCTTATATTCAAAGTTAAACCTGATGTTTTGGTAAAGTGCTCAACTGATTTAAGGGCCATTTTTTAAGAAAAGTGTGGTGTCATCCGCAAGTTGCTTATCAATAACTTGTTGCCCAAGGCCTCTAGGCCCTCAATGTTATCATTTTTAATTAGAATGGAAAGTAATTCTGCTACAATAATGAATAACAAAGGGGAGCTGCCGCAGCCTTGTCTAATGCCTCTTTTAACACCAAATCTCGGGCAGGTACCACCAGGTAAGGACACGCAACTGTTTATGTCCTTGTATAACATGCTTATGACACCAACAAACCTTTCTCCAAAACCAAAATGATGTAGGGCTTGTAAGATGAAAGGGCGCTCAACAGAATCAAACGCTTTGTGAAAATCTAGAAACAGAAAGAATCCATCATCTTCAACTAAATCACTGTAATCTAGCAGATCCAGAACCAGACGGATGTTATTGTGAATAGATCTTCCCTTGATAAAACCAGACAAGATGGCCAATAATAGCTGACATGAAAGAACAACTAAAACTTTCCCAATTGAAACAAAGATCCCGAGGACTCCCATTTTCTCTCGTAGACGGCCGTGGCGGTTGGTTTTGTTTCCAGTTCGCTACTGCTACTTCCTCTACTCTGTTTATTACAGCCATGCGTAACGTAGCCTATACTGCTACTGTGGCCCTAGTTGCACCTTTGGGCTTGAAAACCCAGTGCGAATGCTCAACAACACACAACACACACACACACGTTTAGAAGACCGAAGAACGTTTACATGCTCATTCCTGTATTTACAGCGCCGCCAATGGGTATGTAAGCTCGTATTTAAAATGTCACGGGGTGTAAACGTGATCTTCAACGTCAACAAATATGGAGGCGGCCCTCCGCGTTTTGTTTATTTTTGCTGCAACACACACACAAGATGGAAGTCTTTGGGAGCTTTTGGCTGGGTAGCTCTTTGCGGACTCGGTAGAAGACGCTGAAGGGGTAAGCGAGCCGGAGCCCTCGTTAAACTGCGACAGCCGGGATTGAGAACCGCGCTCCGTCTAGCCACCTGGCGAATGTCAGCCCTGGTCAACGAGATGCACGAACTCCTACTCAACTCGGGACTTTCCCAGATCTGTCGCACTGAAATCTGGCTCAGTGAGCACATCACGGACAGTACACTTCATCTGCCGCAGTTCAAGTCCTCCGAGCAGACCATGAAACGAAGCTAGAGAGAGAGAAAGAGAGAGAGAGAAAAACGGGGTGGTGGCACATGCTTCTACATAAAGGAAGGTTGGTGTACGGTTGTCACAGTGTTGGAAAAAAAATCATGCAGCCCTCACTTAGAGACCCTTTTCATTGACTGTAAAGCATTCAGTTCACCGCGGGAATTTTCATCATTTATTCTGGTTGGTGTCTATATCCCACCCCCAGGCCTGAGTTAAAGAGGCGTCAAAACACCTGGCAGATCATGGAGTGTAAATATCCAGACTCCCTACTCATTATCCTTGGGGATTTTAACAGAGCAAACCCCAACCACGAACTGCCAAAATACAGACAGCATGTTAAATGGCCCACCAGGAGCACTCTGGATCATTGCTACACAATATTAAAGGATGCCTATCGCTCTGCCCCCCCCCACCACCACCACCACCCCCGCAGCCCTGGGACTCTGATCACTGTCTGATTCATCTTATCACAACCCACACGTAGAAGCTAAAATCTGCAAAGCCTGTAGTTAAAACTGTGAGGAAATGGACCAATGAGTCAAAACTGGAGCTCCAGGCCTGCCTTGACTGCACTGATTGGAGTGCTTTTGAGGCTGCATATACAGACCTAGATGAACTTACTGACACTGGGACATCTTACATTAGCTTTGCCCGCCAAAACTTTCTGTACCTTCAACAACAATAAGCCCTGGTTCATAGCAAAATTCAGGCAGTTTGGTCAGGCCAAAGAGGAAACATACAACATACAAAAAGATGCTACTCTGAAAAGTTGAAAAACAGATTTTCTGCCTATGACCCAGCACCAGTCTGGAGAGGTTTGAAAGAGATTACCAACTACAGGAGACCATCTCCCCACACTGCAGGTAACCATCAACTGGCTGATGATCTAAATGGGTTTTACTGCAGGTTCGATAAGCAAACTTTCACACCCCTCACCCTCTCCAGCCACAGCACACAACTAACTGCACCCCCTGCCAGTCCCTCTCCCCTCCCCACCGATCCCCCCCACCCACACTCAGGATCTATGTTGAGGATGTGCGCTGGCTCTTCCAGAGACAGAAGACCAGCAAGGCACTGGGCCTTCGATGGTATTTTAAGCCCCCAACGTATTCTTCCAGGCAGCACTGCATGGAAGGCACTCCCCGCCCCCAACAGTCTCATCCAATCACAGCACTGGTTAAGGTTAGGGTTAGGGTTAGCGCCAGTGCTGTGATTGGCTGAAACTGTAGGGGGCGGGGAGGGCCTTCCATGCAGCGCTGCCTTGAAGAGTATGTTGGGGGCTTAAAACACCATCGAGCGCACTGGGCCTGGATGGCGTGTCATCCTCCTGTCTGAAAGTCTGTGCTGACCAGCCGGCCCCCATTTTCACACTGATCTTCAACAGATCACTGGAGCTTTATGAAGTCCCCTCCTGCTTCAAGAGCTCCGCTATCATCCCTGTCCCCAAGAAACCCCGTATCACGGGATTAAACGACTATAGACCCATTGCCCTAACATCTGTGGTCATGAAATCCTTTGAGAGACTGGTGTTGGCCCACCTGAAGGAAATCACAGGGCCCCTGCTCGACCCCCTGCAGTTTGCCTACTGAGCAAACAGGTCAGTGGAGGATGCAGTCAACATGAGATTGCACTACATCTTCCAACACCTCGACTCCACAGGGACACATGCAAGGGTTCTGTTTGTGGACTTAAGCTCAGCGCTCAACACCAACATCCCAGATATCCTCCACTCAAAACTCACCCAGCTCACTACATCAGCCCCCATCTGCCAGTGGATTAAAAACTTCCTGACAGACAGGAGGCAGTTGGTGAGGCTGGGGAAAATCACATCCAGCACCCAGACAGTCAACTCTGGTACCCCCCAGGGATTTCTGCTCTCCCCTCTACAAAAATAACTGCACCTCAGGAGACCCGTCTATTAAACTTCTGAAGTTTGCGGACAATGCAGCCATCATTGGCCTGATGCAGGCTGGTGATGAGTCTGCATATAGATGGGAAGTTGAACAGCTGGCCCTCTGGTGCGGCCATACCAACCTGGAGCCAAACACGCTCAAAACAGTGGCGATGACAGTGGACTTCAGGAGGAGCCCCCCAACACTGCCCCCCCACCATACTCAACAGCACGGTGTCTGCGGTAAAAACCTACACAATCATTCCAAAGGCCCAGCAGAGGATGTACTTTCTCCACCAGCTCAAGAATTTCAACCTGCCTCAGGAACTGCTGATTCAGTTCTACACTGCAATAATCCAGTCTTTCTTCTGCACATCCATCACTCTCTGGTTTGGATCGGCCACCAAACAGGAGAGGGACAGACTGCTAATCACCGTTAAGTCTGCAGAGAAAATCATTGGTGCCAACCTGCCCTCCATTCAGAACTTACATCTCCAGAGTCAGGAAACGGG
The DNA here is from genome assembly GCF_029633865.1 of Lampris incognitus. NCBI lineage: Eukaryota > Metazoa > Chordata > Actinopteri > Lampriformes > Lampridae > Lampris > Lampris incognitus. The sequence goes on from NC_079211.1 coordinate 10,963,383, forward strand.
CAGGCAACATCACTGCAGACCCATCACATCCTGGTCACAACCTGTTCCAACTCCTCCCCTCTGGCAGGCACTACAGAGCACTGTACCCCTAAACAACCAGATATAAAAAGTTTCTTTCCACAGGCTGTCATTCAAATGAACGCTTAACATTGTCATATAATTGTCATATTTCAACTGTATGTAGTCAGTCCTTGTGTATGACCACCACTGGTACTGTTGGCCAGCAGGGTGCCGGTGGAAACTATGCTACTGTTGGGCGAAGGAGAAGGCGAGGGGGAAGGCATCCCCAGAGGAAGCGTAAGAGTGTGGCGGTGAGTCGGAACTTTGAATGTTGGCACTATGACTGGCAAAGGGAGAGAGCTGGCTGATGTGATGGAGAGAGGGAAGGTAGATATACTGTGTGTGCAAGAGACCAGGTGTGTATATCTGAAGATTGTTGTATTGTCGTGTTGTTATTCTATGTTAAGTACACTGAGAAAACCACGAAACCAGAGTCACATTCCATGTATGTGCAAACCTACACGGCCAATAAGCTGGATTCTGATATGGAGGCGGCCCTTCACGTTTTGTTTATCTCTGCTGCGAGTAGCTGGAAAGAGGGCGTGTGTTCTTGCGTCTTCTCCGGCAGCGAATGTAGCAAAAAAAGAATCCGCCCATAAACTTTAAACCAAGTTTTGTCTCAGCGTCTGTTCAAATTGAACTACAATCTGCCACCCCCGCCACTGTTTTGAAGGAGAACGAGACGTTCAGTGATGGTCAGACGGTTTATTACTGCACACCCAACACCTCCCGTTCCAGCTCGTATACACACACCACAAACTCACTGACACTGGAAATGGAGTCATCTTTGTCACTACCTGTTTCCAGCAGGACTCATGACTGGACTGAGGGTGAGCTCAGCCGGATTAAAGCACTAAAATGGGGTGTGACGACCGTAGTTAGCTCTCGTGTGAATTGGGCCATGTGTGAATGGGAAGCAGAGCACTGTTGAAAAAGGAGGCTGCTCGCTCAGCAAGCCTCCCTGGACAGACTCCTGTTGAAGAATGCCATTCAAAGACACAAGCTGAACTCCGAGAGAGTGGATGTTGTCTGACTACATCACTGCGGATTTCAGCCAAACGTATTCCCAGGGATGGGTGTGCAAGCAGTGACAAAGCTTCTTTTTGTCTATAAACATCTGTCTCTGTCACCCACACACCCACACACACCACACACACACACACACACACACACACACTCATCCAGCTTAGCTCATGTAATGGAAGCTATGAGGTGGGATGATTATGTAGGAGAAAATGTAATGTACCGCAAAGCCAACAAACTGCAATACAGGGGTACGTGATATGCCAGCTATTTTTTTAATTATTTACTTCTGATCCTGGATAGTTCTGTAAATGTTTGCATACAGTACCTGTTTACATGTCGTCATTTTTGTGGGTTTGTGTTGTTTAAATGTGCTGGTGTTGTGCTGGAGTGTGTGCGTGCGTAAGTGTGTGCATGCATGCTTGTGTTTGTGTGTTGGAGGGGGTCATCTTACAGATGGGTTGGTGACATGCTCTCATATTGCTCGAGGGAAGTGTGATCTGGTTACCTGCTTACGTGGGGTGGGGGTTTTGTTCAGGGACACTTAGTGGGAACGACTGAATGACTGTAGAGGCTAGATAGCACCCAAAAGTGCAAAAGTGCCAGGCTTCACGTTTTGCCCATATTACAGAATGATAGGACATGATACAGGTGGCACAGTGGGTCTGTGTGGAGTTTGCATGTTCTCCCCGTGTCTGCATGGGTTTCCTCCGGGAGCTCCGGTTTCCTCCCACAGTCCAAAGACATGTAGGTCAGGTGAGGTGAATCGGCTGAACTAAATTGTCTCTAGGTGTGTGTGTCGGCCCTGTGATGGTCTGGCGGCTTGTCCAGGATGGCTCTCCACCTGCCAACCAATGGCTGCTGGGATAGGCTCGAGCATCCCGCGACTCGAATTCAGATAATCGGCTCGGATAATGGATGGCTGGATGATGTGATACGACATGATGTGATGTGATATATGATATGATGTGATATGAAATGATCTATTTTATGATATCTGATACATCTGTCACATCATATGCTATTTGATTCATGTGATATATATCATATGATGATACAATATGACGATATGATATAATACGATATGATCTGATCTTTGCAGGAGTGTTTACAACCATCGCGAATTTATTCAAATCTAATCTAATGTGGGTTAAAAACAATATCATCAGTGTGTATGATTATTGCATTACATGTTGGCCTGCAACAACTGAATGCTGTTTTGCCCACCTTGTAGAACATGATCCCAAGAGTTTTTCTGCAACACAAATCAAGTTCACTCCCTCCTCCCTTCAGCATCCATCTAGTCCACCAATATATTCAATACGACATCCACTTTCATGGAGTGAGGTGGCTTGCCGTTCCTTCATAATCTACCAAAACACGCTGTTTAAACAGGATCGGTTCGGCGTACGGGGGTCTAACCGTCTTCAGACCACGTTTGGCTTTAGCTGCTGAGAGCTGCGGTGTCTGCTTGGCTGATGTATGATACATGAATATGTGACCAGAAACATTCCTGGGTTGTGAGTCTCTTGCCAGAAGCGAGCTGAGGTTTGTATCTCACAGTCCTCTACGATCCAAACCGCGAAGTCTGTCTGGGTTTAGTTTAGCGGTCTGGTAAAACCGTCTCTCTGTGGGCAGGATAAAGAAACAAGATAACGGAGGTAAACAGAAGACCTGAAAACCAAATAATGTGAAGAGCGGTACGAGCCCAAGGTTATCGAAATGGTTTTCTGTTTGTTTCTGCGAGTGAGATCAACAGTTGACATGAAGTACCCCCGGCTGTCGCTTATCCGACCAGCTTCATGTTGAGGTTACCCCATGGTCAACGTAATCAAATGATGACCTGAGAACATCTCTCACGTGCAGAAATCAGGACGCACAAATGAAATGTTGGTTTTTCCCTGACTCCATCCTGCCCGAGTAAACAAACAAAACAAGCAACAACAAAACAGACTCTCAAGAGCATTTGATATCTTTCTTGGAAATTAAACACCGCCTTCAGATGAACACAAAATCCCTCATATGTCAACAAATTCAAAATGTATGTCACGTACACAATCATACACAGTACAGCCATTGTCCAAACTGCTTACCCTGCTCCCAGGGATGCTGGAGCCCATGCCAGAAGTCATTGGACAGCAGGCGGGGAGACACCCTGGACAGGGCCCACACACACACACCTAGGGACAATTTAGTATGGCCGATTCACCTGACCTACATGTCTTTGGACTGTGGGAGGAAACCGGAGCCCCCGGAGGAAACCCACACAGACACGGGGAGAACATGCAAACTCCACACAGAGGACGACCCCCAAGGTTGGACTACCCCGGGGCTCGAACCCAGGCCCTCCTTGCTGTGAGGCGACCACTGCGCCGCCGTGCTGCACTATACACAGTACAATTCACATTTAAATGCCTTAGGTACCTGTTCTGGCTTAGATTAGTGAATAAAAACAAAAAATTGAGACATAAACACTAAATCTTAAGTTGTAAGTTACAACTGAAATGAGAGTAAAAATGTAGACTATCACAGAAAGTTGAATCAGAAAAACGTCTCATCACTCATCTAAGTGACCTTTTCAGTCTCAGCTGACTGCAGGTATCCCCCACCCTTATAAACAATACAGTGGCATAACGACCGAAACCAACGATCGGTTTCATATGCATTTTCTTACCTGACTTATCGAGCATGCGTAAAGACATAGACTACATGTGCTATGCACAGAATTGTGCCAATGGTGCAAACTAACCTGGAGGTGGGGGGGGGGCACAGTTCATGTTTAGCAGTAGGATGGCCTTAGGGAAGAAGCTCCTCCTCATCCTCATCTGTGTTGGCTCTCAGGCAGCGGAGGTGCCTCCCTAGTGGCAGCAGAGACAACAGTCTGTTATTGGGGGGGCTGGGCTCCCTAACAATCTTCTCGGCCTTTGACCCGCGTCGCCTGTTGTAAATGTGGTTCTGATGGTTCGCTCGGCCAAGCGGACCACCCTCCCGAGAGCCAAGCAGTCCTGTTTGGTGCGGCCCCCCACCTAGGCGGTGACGCTTCCAGACAGGATGCCCTCTCTACGGTGCAGGGGTAAAACACAGCTTTATGTGTCCGCTAAACCCACTTCCGCTCCCCCCTCCAGTGCCCTCACTGCTTGTCTCCATGCTGTACAGATGTGGGTGACGAACAATTCTCTGAAATTCAACATTAGTAAGACTGAGCTGCTCCTCACTGACACTAAACCTACATTCTCCAAAACTAATATTTGCTCACTCCTCATTGCTGGAGCCACCATATTTGTCTCCACTCAGGATAAGAGCCGTGGTGTTATCCTAGATAGTACCCATTCCTTTTTCCAGTCATATAAACAACGTCTCCACGATTGCCTTTTTCCATCTGCAAAACATCTCCAGACTACGCCCTGCTTTAACACAACACTTCACGGAAGTATTAGTCAATGCTTTGGTCACATCCTGCATTGACTACTGCAATGTGATCCTGGCAGGCGTCCCCAACAAACTCATTCACCGACTTCAACTCATCCAGAATTCTGCAGCACGGATTATTACATGTTCAGAGTCCACTGACCATGTCTCTCCGTTGCTGTTTAGTTACACCGGCTTCCTGTGCCATAGCGGATTGATTTTAGAATTTCATTATTCACACCCAAAGGTCTTCATGATCGATCCCCTGCTTATCTCACAGACCCTCCTTCAGACCTACAGTCCACCTTGCTCCCTGCGGTCTTAACCAGCAGGTCTATCGGCATTACCAGCCATCAACCTCAGCACAATGGGTGCCAGGGCTTTTCCTATTCTGCACCGAAACTCTGGACCTCCATTCCTCATCACATCCACTTACTGGACTCCAGTACAGGTGCAATACTGCTCTTAAAACCCACCTTTTTAAACTAGCATACTCACTTTAACAGCATTACATTCATCTTTTTTTAACTGCTGCTGATGGATGCTCTATTGCTTATTATGTTTTATTGTTGACTGCACTGTTTTTACTGCTTTGTTTTATTGTATTTGATGTAAGGTGACACTGAGTTTCATGAAAGGTGCCTTAAAATAAAATGTTTATTATTATATCCTTATTATAAAAGTTCCTGAGCATCCTGAGGGGGAGCTTAAAGTCTCTCAGGCATCAGAGGTGGTAGACATACTGGCAGGCTTTCTGCACCAGGGTGTTGATGTGGCAGGACCATGCCTCTCCGCCTGGGCTCCGTGGATCCTGAGTTGGTGGTAGTTCCTCTGCTGTTTCCTGCCAAAGTCCGCTATCGGTCAACACCTGACTATATAGCCAATGCACAACAGTAAGATAGAAACTAAACCCGTAAAAGTTTTGATAAAATACGTGACCATAAGAATCATCGTCATCACCATCGGTGGTCATGCAGGGTCAAATATGACTGTCCTCCCTCTGGGTCCTCAGGTGGGCGTAGAGGCCGATCCTGGGGCCACATAATGGGAGGACGCCTGCGCATGACAGCTTTTTCCGTGGAGAGGCTGATGCGCCTGCAGCCACCACACAGTCCTTGGCAGGGGGTGTCCAGAGTCCAATGGCATGAGGAACCAAGACGATCTGGGACCACCCTCTGTTGCAGCCTTCATCCGTCCTCACTGCCATTGTGACCTGGAGACATCTCCCGCCAGTTCCACCATTGAGGTATTTGTTGGATCGCACTTCTTCTGGACCCCCCCCCCTTGACCTATCTGCCTTGGGTGACCCTACCAGGAGCCAAGCTGTGGACGGTATAGTTCCTGGGATCATTGATACATGCAGGCTTTCCACCACGGCAAGGTGGCGATCCAGGAGAAGCATTAGACTCAACTCAGCGGTAGCCTTGATAGCGCTAGTCTCCACCTTCCCCGACCGCCGCAAGTGACATTTTTATCCTGATGCCAAAGAAATGAGACACACCAACTATTTTCATTTTATATGTGAAACCCCAAAAAGTCGGTTGGTGAAATGAACGTGTGAAGCACATATTGCCACTGTGGCCCGACGGAAAAATACAGTATTATATCTGTGCTCCATCCATTTTAGCACATAATTGTGTAACATAATATTTTGTTTTGTGATGTCAGCTGAAGTGAACAGGGAAGTGGAAGTGCCAAATGGGAAGAAAATGGCCAAAAACGAGAGAAAAAGATACGCGACCATACGGATCTGCAAAACCAGCCATTGCACAGACGGCATTTTGCCATAACCTGCTATTGTGCTCTCCATGAAATATGCAAACGTTAAAGCGATACACAATATCAGCTTTCAAGATTCCACATCAGGACAGCGGGACGTGGACGCCAATCCATCACGTCCGTCTCCCCTTCTGACGCGTTCCTCCGTTTTATAAGAAACGATGACGCGTCCATCTGTTCCCTCTGCACAAGCAGCCAAAGCTGCCATTCAGAGGAAACCGCACCACGATGCCAAACAAACAGGACACGCCAAGTATGTCAGCTTTTTGTGTGAAACAGCACAAAAAAATCCCCCCACGATTGGATGTAAAATGGCGAACGTGTGGCGGTGGCGGTGGATGTTACCCTTGCGGCCTGTGGGGGAATAAAAATACACGATTATATCTGCGCCGCATCCATTTTAGCTTCAACCTGTGTTATATGATAGTAAATCTGTTTTACAACCTCGATTATATTCCTCCAAACGACTGCGCTCTCTGTTTTGTTCACAAACCGCAACGGGCCGGCGAGCTCCGAAAGTAAACGAGTCATTTTTTACGAATGACTCAGTTATACACGGGTTTTTTTTGGGTGTGGGGGGGGGGGGGGTTCAGTTGAATATCAAACAGTAACCGTTTCCTCGTCAGTGTAGATTTGACTAACTGGTGGTTTTGTATGATGGAATCCGGCATGAGGTCAAAAAGAAACGTTTTTATAGACGAGGCCCCCGGACTGGAGCTTTAAACTAACCATTATGGCTTCCCACCGGACCTGCGGTACTAGATGGTGCAACACCAAAACCACAGTACACTAACTCACAGAGAGGGGGGGGGGGCGTCTCGGTCTCTCATTCTCCTCTGTAGAAATGCAGACTGACGTTGGACATAATGGTTAGATCGATGTTGATTCAGGACATCACTGAATTCTTGGGACCGCATGCAAGAGCCCTGGCCAACATCAGCCATCATCTGGTGGCCTGTATGTGTGTGTTTGTGTGTGTGTGTGTGCGCGTGTGTGATTGTGCATTACTCTATGTGCTCTGTACGGTCTAGTGCAAACACATTTCACAGGCATTTTTGACCCTTTTCACTTCGCCGTCATACACGATCGTTCTAGGATTACGGGATTAAGCTCGCGGGGCCACTTACAAGGACCGCCGCATGACTTAATCAATAGTGGTGTTAACACACAAACGCCAACCGCAACCCGGGCGACCGCGACGCCCCAACTCCCAAACCGCCTCTCACTCGGACTCAAGGAGGAAACCGTCGTCTCGCTCTAGAAAATACCGCAGGGCCAGTGGAGCGTTGTGGTGGCGCTGAGGGGGCAACAAGGGCCGCTTTGAGAGGCCGCCGTCGTGGATTTATTGGTCTCTCCTTCGGCCCCGAGCCTCCCTGGGGGTTGCTGTCGCTACTCCATGGAAATTATTATCCCACCAAAAAAGACTGGTCGAGTGACAAGGGGGAGGGGGGGGTAGGTATGCACGCGCGCACAACACACGCACACACTCAGGAAGACCTGTACACATGTCATTTACACATCTGCGGTGGGACAACTATGCAGAACACATGAAGCTGACATGCAAACGTAAAAAAACCAGCATAAATCCTTGAACATCAACGATCCCACAGCCGACACTAAGCGAAGGCGGGGCATTTTAGCGGAGGATGGGGTAGTTTAGTGACCTACGATAAGAAGCCAGGCAGACTGAATGATCGTGGATGAGAGAGAAGTGACACTGAGTAGAGCTGTGAACGAATGCCAAAAATAGGCCTCGAACGAATAACGAATATTACACACTGAGGTTCGAATGGCATTCGAATACCTTGAATTTGCATATCACCCCCAAAAATCAATACAGAGAGAGTAAGTCTATTGTAGCCCGTGTTTTTATTAACAGCATATTTATGACAACATACAACTCCAGCACATTGTCCGCACATATTAGTCTAAAAACTGTTGTTGAGCACCCCTAAACATAAAATAAATCTGACTAGGAAAAGGCCAGATGATGTTAACTAGGGCCTACTCTAAGTAACATACAAGTAAAATAAATCTGACTAGGAAAAGGCCAGATGGTGTTAACGAATTTACCGTAAGTAACATAGGCATAGTAAATTATCCATGACCCACGGGGCTTAAAAAAATAAAATCAAGAGTCCTACTCACTGTAGTAGTATAAGAAGTTGTGCTAATAGTGGTTTGCGAGAAAAACCAAAGCGTCCACGTGTTCAGACTCGAGAGCGCTCCTTTTTTTGGTGACTATGTTTCCCGCATCAGAAAAGACACGCTCAGAGCGCACGGATGTCCCTGGCACGGCGAGGTATCTCTTTGTCCAGGCGTTGTTGCTTGGCCTGGGCAGGAGTTGACGTACCGGTAAACGTTACGGAATCGTCTGCTAGCTTTTCGGGATGTTTAGCATCGAGATGATTGCTCAGGTTGGTAGTGGTGGTGCGGTAGGACAGTTCTGTCTTGCATATTTTGCAAACAACTTTGTCACGGGTTCTCTCTTCGATTTTCCCATTAACAGCCCAAAACCCAAAGAATTTCCATACGTAACTTCTCAGATGTTGTGGAGTATGAATGACTCTCGCAGGAGATGTGCTAGTGCTAGTGCTAGCGCTTGGGTCACAGCCAACGTTCTTCTCGGATTCCGCCATTTCCTGTGTTCTATGAGCCCGCCCGCTCGGCGTGGGAACTGACAAGAGCTTTTTAATTTCCGGTTTTACTACGGATGTAGGCTATGCTTATTTTCATAAAATACGTTTCACGAAACCATCATTTATTTCCATTTAAACGTGTGTGCATTAATAATAATATTAATAAGGGGGAAAAAATATATTAAAAAAATATATTACAAAAAATCGAATTTCATATTTTCATATTCAAATTCGAATATTATTACCATAATTCGAATGTACATTCGAATTTCAAATGCTATCTGACAGGCCTAAGACTGAGAGAGAACTGAGTGAAATGAGACTTTCAAAAACTTCAAAATGAGACTTAAAAAAAAACTTCAAAAAACATCTTTTGAAATATTTTCATCAACACATTATAGAATAATCCTATTCGTGGAGAATTCCTATATTATTTTTTCTCATAAATTAATCAGGAATCAGGAACATGTATTTGTCCCTCAGCCCATAGCAGTGCAACACAAACACATCCAAACTACAAGTACAAATATATCCAAACTACAAAAACTACAAAACTACAAAAACACATATAGCCAACATATCCAAAAAAAAATTTCACTGTCCAAAAGAATGAACGCCAGGATGACTGTCGGAACTGCCGGTCTGCATGGGCTAGCAGTTAGCTTAGCCTGCCCCGCTTCCGCGTCCTGTCAGACCGCCCTCGGTGCTTCCCCTTTGGGCGCAGCTCCCGTGGCCCTTGGGCCCACAGGATGGAGCAGACCAAGCTTCCCCAGCTGATCCAACGCCAGCTCTCCCAGCCAGACACCTCCGGACACCTTCGACACCCCCCCCCTGTACTCCACCCAACGACACCAAGAACACAGTCAACGCCAGGTGAGGCCGCCGCCAGACCGCCCTTGGTGTTATAGGAACTGCCGGTCTGCATGGGCTAGATTAGCTTAGCCTGCCCTGCTTCCGGTCCTGTCAGACTGCCCTCGGTGCTTCCCCTTCGTGGCCCTTGGGCCCACCGGATGCAGCAGACCAAGCTCCCCCAGCTGATCCAGCGCCAGCTCTCCCAGCCGTCAACGAGGACAACTTAGATGCAGGCGTGGACAAAGACACTGCATGGGCTGTACTGGGTGAGGCTGGCGCAAACTCACGTTTGCGCCACCATCTGCCCGCACCCACACAGAGAACAACTAAAATGATTTTTTTACTTACAGTATTAGACTATGTATTGCTCTATTTATTGACCTAAATCAGGCTCAGATGAGGCCAAATATGAATGCTGGGTTTTGCCATAAGAGACGTAGTAACAAATTAAAAGGCCACACTGCTTGAATGTGAAACTTTCCCTTGTTTTAAATGGGTTTAATCCTTTCAGCTTTCCATTCAGAGTCGTGGGGCGTACCACTGGCCTCCCTCACCAAGGCAGACGCTGTATGAAAGGGTAAAGATTGAGGGAGCGCAGAGAAATCAGATCTCAGGGAAAATGGCGGAGGAGACGATTGGGATCTGTGAAAACGCAGGGTCCGTGAAAGTTTGAAAGACTGTTTTTCTAAGCGGATGGATGCTCCAGTTTGGAGGTCCTGGACACCTACATGACATCATCCCCAGTCATCAGGGTGTTTATGTTTTGTCTCTCCGAAGCATCAGGACGGCTGCGTCATTCGTCCTAAAAGCCCACGAAGCAGAAATGTTTGCTCTCTCTCTCTCTCGCTCTCTCTCTCTCTTGCTTTCACATGACTCAATCGCAGTTTCTGAATTCAAGCTTCTTTGATGGACTATTGATGTGGCATATGACAAACAAGCAGAGTAATACACACACACACATATGCACGCACACAAACACAAGCGCACACGTGTACACACACATGCATGCATGGTCTCTCTCCTGTCTCCCCCCCTCTCTGGCTCTCTCACTCTTCCTGTGTCTCTTGCTGTTTCTGTTGTCTGTCTTTGTCTTCTCCTGTATCTACTTTCCATCTCTCTCTCTCTCTCTCTCTCTCTCTCTCTCTCTCTCTCTCTCTCTCTCTCTCTCTCTCTCTCTCTCGTTCCTTCACATGAATCAGGACTACAGTATCTGTAATCAAGCATAGTCATTTTCATGCATCTCTCTGTTGGCATGGACTGCAGATGTGGTGCATGAAACAAACACGCACACACATGCGATGCCATCTCTCTCTCTCCCTCTCTCTCCCTCTCTCTCCCTCAGTGCGGTAGGCCTACCCTCTCCTGTTTACCTACTGGGTTTTTATGGCCCAAGCAGGGATTCCAGGATAATTCCCACGTCATTACCTGGTCTGCAGTTTTATATCCACCCCTCTAAAAGTCCCCAGCATGCCCCCAGAGGATGCCTGCCTCACAACAGCCCTAAATAAATGTTAAATAGATGCTAGTTACTCCATTAATTCTGTTATATAACTGCAGAGTTGGAGTAGAGCGTTACTCACAGAGAAGGACAGATTCGGCCATTGTTGAACTCGGCCGTTACAATGGTAGAGTTTCATTTAGCAGACGCCTTTATCCAGAGCGACGTCCATCTGAGAGGTAATACAACACAAGCAAAGAGCTAGTCAGGAGATGACAACGCAAGTAAGCGGCAAAAAAAAAACTAGGTTCAAGTCTGGCCCTTTACCAAGAAAAATTTCTTGGGGGAAAAGATATTTTCTAGATGTTACAGGAAATGGTCTGTTTGCTGGTTTAATAAAATAAATATATTATACTATATTAGATTAGATTAGACTGAATTAAATCAGATTAGATTAGATTAGATTACATCAGATTGCATTACAGTACTTTACATTAGGTACATTGTATTGGGTTAGGCTGGTTTGGATCAGGTTAAATTGGATTTCCTCAGATGTAATGAACTTAAAGGGCATGGTCTGGTAACTATGTGGCTGAGATAATTATGATGTGATACATTCAAATTTGGTTCTGCCTGGTAATAAAGAGTTCAGATGTGTTCTTCAGGACAGACCCTTTCCTGCTGCCACACCTCTTCACTGGGCCTATTTATTTCCTGTCACTCGGTCTTTAACAGACGTCATTCACCACACCACCTTGACAAGGACCATTCCCAGGTGGGACATATATAGAAAACGAGTATGAAACAGGGGTATAATGCCTTATTAGGAAAAAACTATGAGCCTTAATCATATCTCATGTCACCGAGGGCCGTCTGAAAGGACGCAGAAGCGGGGCAGGCTAAGCTAACTGCTAGCCCATGCAGACCGGCAGCTCCGATAACACCGAGGGCGGTCTGGCGGCATCGCCTCACCTAGCGTTGACTGTGTTTTTAGTGTCGTCGGAGTGCAGGGAGGTGTGTCGAAGGTGTCTGGCTGGGACAGCTGGTGTTGGGTCGGCTGGGGGAGGCTGGTGTGCTGCGTCCGGTGGGCCCAGGGACCACGGCCCTGCCCGGAGCTGCGCCCGAGCAGGAAACACCAAGGGCGGTCTGACAGGACGCGGAAGTGGGGCAGGCTAAGCTAACTGCTAGCCCATGCAGACCGGCAGTTCTGACAGCCATCCTGGCGTTTGTTCTCTTGGACAGTGGCATTTTTTTAAAAATTTTGTTGGACATATGTGTTCTTGTCGTTTGGATATGTGTTTGTGTCTTCGTGTTGCACTGCTGTGGGCTGGGGGAAACGACATTTCACTTCATTTCATGTACACAAGAGCATGAAATGACAAATAAATGTTCCTGATTCCTGATGTCAAACTCAAATGTACAGGTCAGCCATTACCATGGGATGAGAAGTGTACTTTAGAGGGGTTTTTACTTTAAATTTCTGCTCATTTCTTTCGGTCAAAACGTTTCAAACAATAAGAGTTGGGGCTTGTGAAAGATTGGTTCTGTCTGACGGTGTATCTACAGACTTTGGGGAGAAAAAACACCACAACGCATGGTGGTTTGTACGGGGACGCTTTTGTCAGACACCAACTGCGGAGCAGTTTGTGGACGGGGTCTGCAGCTGAGCTAAAACCATCCCATCAGTCACGCAGAGGGAGAGATGCGGCCATCTTTACTAATGAATGACATAAAGAAGACTTGGAAGGTTTCACTTCTCCACCTCTTTTCCTTCCTCCTGCCAACGTCTGTTTCTGTCATTAGTCTGTTTTTTTTTTGTTTTTTTTGTTTTTACGGCCATGTCCACTCAGGGTTTCCATGGGTCCGGTGTTGAATGTTTAACTACACTGCGTTCCTGACGCACCACATTCCTCTGCCCTCCGCCCCAGACGGGCTTCTTAAAAAAGCAGGATGATGAACGGAGGAATCCTCTCAACAGAAGATAGATTGGTTGAATCGGGGAATCAGTTAGAAAGCGCCGACTTGTATTCGAGCACATTAGAACAAGTACGCACATCCCCCTTTATCATCCGTCACCCGTGATGGTTCGTGGGTCGGATGGATGTTTGTTCAGGGTGCTCCGCCCTAAGAGACCCTTGGTCATAGGTTGGTTGTGGGCAATTAGTTTTATTCTGATGTTGGTCTCATTTTGAATTCATCTGGATTAAATATAAATGGGGGAATAGAGGAATTAATCAATAAACTCTCTCTCTCTCTCTCTCTCTCTCTCTCTCTCTCTCTCTCTCTCTCTCTCTCTCTCTCTCTCTCTCTCTCTCTCTCTCTCTCTCTCTCTGTGCCTCACATCCACCCATTCACTCACACATTCATACACTGATGGTGGAGGCCGCCACGCAAGGCGCCAACCTGCTCATCAAAAGCAGTTAGGGGGTTCAGTGTCTTGCTCAAGGACACTTCGACACGTTCTCTGGAGGAGCTGGGGATCGAACCGGTGACCTTCAGATTACTAGATGACCCGCTGTATCCCCCCTGGGCCATGCCGCTCCAACTACATGTTAGAAAAGAGAAAGGGTGGTGGGTAAGATAAATGATGGCGGAGGTCAGGACGCTATTCCGTGTTGTCGTCTCCGCTGAAAAGAAGCCGTGTTGTGATTGAAGCGAGTATTAAGGTAATAAGTTATAATGGATGCGGAGACGATTAGCGAGGAAACAACAGTCCCTAATTCCTAAATGTCCTATCTATTTTATTTTCAGTCCTGCTCGCTTTTTCATATGGTTTTATATACAACTGTTATAACTTCATTCATCTGTTAAGTTCACCATGAGATGATTTATCAACCCATCCATCCATCCATCCATTATCCAAGCCGCTTATCCCAACTGGGGTCGGAGGATGCTGGAGCCTATCCTAGCAGTCATTGGGCAGCAGGTAGGGAGACACCATGGACAGGCCGCCAGTCCATCACAAGGCCGACACACACACACACACATTCACGCCTAGGGACAATTTAGTACAGCCGACGTGTCTTTGGACTGTGGGAGGAAACCGGCGCCCCCGGAGGAAACCCACGCAGACAGACACGGGGAGAACATGCAAACTCCACACAGAGGACGACCCCTAAGGTTTATCATCCCACCGGGTAAAATTCCTTATATGAAATTTTCTTCTTCTTCTTCTTACTAATGCTCAGTCTCTTCAAGCTTTTGAGAAGACCCACAAACCTATTTAAATTCTGAAGACTAACTTGCTTGTACACAGTTTGTAGATAGCTCTCACCACCTCTCCTTTTCATCCCTTTTATTCACTCCATTTTCCCCCACCGACTTAATATTAAGACCAACTTTCAAAGTATCTCCCCGGCGGTTTGAGTCACCAACCCTGCTGTGAAACTAAGCTGATCCCTCTCTTTTCAGTCGAATGACTGATTGACAAGTCACTTTTCCAGCCCCTCTTACTCAGACTAGTCAGCAAACTTTCCAGAGTTGTCCTCCCTTATAGACCACCAGTATACTCGTTTGATGGCCTTTTTCTGTACGGCCATCCCTTTTTGATTTCCCTTCTTCATGTTCCTGCTGTAGTTAAACTAGAACAATGAAATTTCATTGGAACCACGGGTACGAAGTTTGTCAGACATTATCCACAATAAAACACCTTGCCAGCACCATCAGCTAGTCCATGCATTTGCCCCCAGGAAATGTACTTTACACCTTTAATATGTTTTAGTCCAGCTGGAAATTAACAAGCCCTAGTGTTTCCATTCAATCCAGTCTCCTAGATTATCCTGCCCAGTTCAGATTGAGGATGTTGAGTTTAGCAAACTAGTGGTCTACAGATAAAGACTGCCTAACACCAGATGAGATGAGATGAAATTTTGGCAAGTACTTGTTTTGGTGCATTACCAGTCTAAACTTCATTTGCATTGTGGGATGACATAATGTTAGTATGCACAGTATGCATCAAAGAAATATTAAAGGTCTTGTGAAATGAAAAATGTATTTTCCTCCTTGCCTCCTCTTGTATCTGAACCTTGGTTTATACCTATTGAACACTATGATCCAGAAATTCACAAAAAAAAAAAGTTTCACATCTGTGTTCATTAGAATGTTTTTCTCTTCGTGAAAAATACAACTTGTGGACGTAAACTAACAAAAATGTCCAGTAATGAAAGCAAACAAGAATGAGAGAAGATGAGCGATCTTCTACCACCAAAGTAAAACTAGCCAATAGCATATCAATGTCCACATTCCTCTAAAACGCCCAGCTATGATTGGCTGTCAATCAAATCAAACTCCCTCCCCTCACAAAATCCCACCCAACGGTGTAGTTTTATTTGGCTATACATCACGTTGTAGACGTTTGCGGTGCTCTAAGTGTCATTTCACGGGGCCTTTAAGTAGTAAAATAACACTGGAATAAGGCCTCTGTGAGGGTTGTGTGTGGGGTTTGAGCTTGTTGTCTCTCCTGCCATGAGGAATCTGTCAAGGTTTTATGTGACTGATGGACCAGCTGGACTTGAGTGGGTTTTATCCTTTTCACATGGCAGTGATGACTCACCACTGATACACAGCACCTCTGTTCACGCTGCACCGCCTCCATGAAAACCATCAACAAAGAGCATTAAGGAGCATATCTGTATTGAATATGTGTTGTATGTGCTGCACTCAGCACTGAATATAACTGCGAGTGTAAAGCCTTCTGGGACATAAGTTGTGATTCAGGGCTGTACAAATAAATCTGACTTGTCTTGATACCTTGAACTTTCCGAGTAACCGTCATCTCATCTCATCTCATAATCATAGTATGAGTGCAACATTGGTCCATAATAATGCAGTAGCTTCTCTGATGGCTCTATCTGTAGCCTGTTGTCTGTGCGATATGACCAAAATCTCATATCACGATATAGGTAATTCATATCACAATGATGATACATATCAGGATATAGGTAATTCATATCACGATGATGATACATATCAGGATATAGGTCATTCATATCATGATAATGATATATATCGCGATAGGTCATTCATATCACGATAACGATACATATCAGGATAAAGGTCATTCATATCATGATAACGATACATATCAGGATATAGGTCATTCATATCATAACGATACATATCAGGATATAGGTCATTCATATCATGATAATGATATATATCGCGATATAGGTCATTCATATCACGATGATGATACATATCACATATAGGTCATTCATATCATGATAACGATATATATCGCGATATAGGTCATTCATATCACGATGATGATACATATCAGGATATAGGTCATTCATATCATGATAACGATACATATCAGGATATAGGTCATTCATATCATGATAATGATATATATCGCGATATAGGTCATTCATATCACGATAACGATACATATCAGGATAAAGGTCATTCATATCATGATAACGATACATATCAGGATATAGGTCATTCATATCATAACGATACATATCAGGATATAGGTCATTCATATCATGATAATGATATATATCGCGATATATGTCATTCATATCATGATAATGATATATATCGCGATATAGGTCATTCATATCATGATAATGATACATATCAGGATATAGGTCATTCATATCACGATGACGATACATATCAGGATATAGGTCATTCATATCATGATAACGATACATATCAGAATATAGGTCATTCATATCATGATAATGATACATATCAGGATATAGGTCATTCATATCATGATAACGATACATATAAGGACATAGGTCATTCATATCATAACGATACATATCAGGATATAGGTCATTCATATCATGATAATGATATATATCGCGATAAAGGTCATTCATATCACGATGATGATACATATCACGATATAGGTCATTCATGTCATGATAACAATACATATCAGGATATAGGTCATTCATATCACGATAACGATACATATCAGAATATAGATCATTCATATCATGATAACAATACATATCAGGATATAGGTCATTCATATCACGATATCGATACATGTCACTATATAGCACATTTTCTGTAAATTCAGCGAATAAATGGAATAAAGGGTACTTACTCATATTTGATTATTTTTCTCCTTTCATTTGGACCCTTTATCCAGAACCTGACTCCGAACTGCTGGACATGATTCTTGCGTAGGTGGTAAAAGAGGCTCGTGGTGTTGGGAGTCTGTTGTGGGCACCGGCGTGTGGCATATTTTGCAAAGCACGGTGGACTTTTCGTACCAAAACCACGTCCATACGATAGACGTGGCCCCTCTTTTAGGTACAAGCTCCTCGTTTTGTCCTGGCTGGTCGGGGTCCATCTGTGCGGAATTCCCCCATTCTGCCTTACGTTCACTGTCCTCCGTGTTTGTTTGTATTGCCTTCGTGCCCATTTCCTGCCTGCCTCCGTGCTGCGCAAAGAGCGGAAAGGGTCGTCCAACTGACGAAAAATGTTGCCGTAAAGCGTGGGATTTGCGACACAACGAAACAAACGATGGAGCTTAATGTGAAACGATAGACATTTTCTATCGTCACACGCTATATATCATCATATCGCACAGCCCTATGTACCAGTGTGTACTGTGGTACTATGTTAGAGGTACTGCTGTCTGTGTACCATGTGTACCAGTGTGTACTGTGGTGCTATGTTAGAGGTACTGCTGTCTGTGTACCATGTGTACCAGTGTGTACTGTGGTACTATGTTAGAGGTACTGCTGTCTGTGTACCATGTGTATCAGTGTGTACTGTGGTATTATGTTAGTCTGTTAGAGGTACTGCTGTCTGTGTACCATGTGTACCAGTATGTACTGTGGTACTATGTAACAGGTACTGCTGTCTGTGTACCATGTGTATCAGTGTGTACTGTGGTACTATGTCAGTCTGTTAGAGGTACTGTTGTCTGTGTACCATGTGTATCAGTGTGTACTGTGGTATTATGTTAGTCTGTTAGAGGTACTGTTGTCTGTGTACCATGTGTATCAGTGTGTATTGTGGTACTATGTTAGTCTGTTACAGGTACTGTTGTCTGTGTACCATGTGTATCAGTGTGTACTGTGGTATTATGTTAGTCTGTTAGAGGTACTGCTGTCTGTGTACCATGTGTACCAGTATGTACTGTGGTACTATGTAACAGGTACTGCTGTCTGTGTACCATGTGTATCAGTGTGTACTGTGGTACTATGTCAGTCTGTTAGAGGTACTGTTGTCTGTGTACCATGTGTATCAGTGTGTACTGTGGTATTATGTTAGTCTGTTAGAGGTACTGTTGTCTGTGTACCATGTGTATCAGTGTGTATTGTGGTACTATGTTAGTCTGTTACAGGTACTGTTGTCTGTGTATCATGTGTATCAGTGTGTAATGTGGTATTATGTTAGTCTGTTACAGGTACTGTTGTCTGTGTACCATGTGTATCAGTGTGTACTGTGGTACTATGTTAGTCTGTTAGAGGTACTGTTGTCTGTGTACCATGTGTATCAGTGTGTATTGTGTTACTATGTTAGTCTGTTAGAGGTACTGTTGTCTGTGTACCATGTGTATCAGTGTGTATTGTGGTGCTATGTTAGTCTGTTAGAGGTACTGTTGTCTCTGTACCATGTGTATTAGTATGTACTGTGGTACTATGTTAGTCTGTTAGAGGTACTGTTGTCTGTGTACCATGTGTATTAGTGTGTACTGTGGTATTATGTTAGTCTGTTAGAGGTACTGTTGTCTGTGCACCATGTGTATCAGTGTGTACTGTGGTATTATGTTAGTCTGTTAGAGGTACTGTTGTCTGTGTACCATGTGTATCAGTGTGTACTTTGGTATTATGTTAGTCTGTTAGAGGTACTGTTGTCTGTGTACCATGTGTATCAGTGTGTACTGTGGTACTATGTTAGTCTGTTACAGGTACTGTTGTCTGTGCACCATGTGTATCAGTGTGTATTGTGGTACTATGTTAGTCTGTTACAGGTACTGTTGTCTGTGCACCATGTGTATTAATTAGTATGTACTGTGGTACTATGTTACAGGTACTGTTGTCTGTGTACCATGTGTATCAGTGTGTACTGTGGTATTATGTTAGTCTGTTAGAGGTACTGTTGTCTGTGTACCATGTGTATCAGTGTGTACTGTGGTACTATGTTAGTCTGTTACAGGTACTGTTGTCTGTGTACCATGTGTATCAGTATGTACTGTGGTACTATGTTAGTCTGTTACAGGTACTGTTGTCTGTGTACCATGTGTATCAGTATGTACTGTGGTACTATGTTAGTCTGTTAGAGGTACTGTTGTCTGTGTACCATGTGTACCAGTGTGTATTGTGGTACTATGTTAGTCTGTTACAGGTACTGTTGTCTGTGTACCATGTGTACCAGTATGTACTGTGGTACTATGTTAGTCTGTTACAGGTACTGTTGTCTGTGTACCAAGTGTATCAGTGTGTAGTGACAGGGATTCTAAGTTAACGTGTTTCTGTCAGTCTCTCTGTCCTACAT
The DNA here is from genome assembly GCF_029633865.1 of Lampris incognitus. Lineage (NCBI taxonomy): Eukaryota > Metazoa > Chordata > Actinopteri > Lampriformes > Lampridae > Lampris > Lampris incognitus. The sequence continues at coordinate 10,983,054 of NC_079211.1, forward strand.
ACTTGTGACTTTGAAGCTGCACTACCAGACTCTCCGACCAGCCCTTCGTGGCTCTCTCTAACTTTTAAAGTTTTAACAAGAGGACGCTGCACCGGTTTATTTCTCCTGCCTGCAGGGACCTCCAGTCAGTCAGTCAGTCAGTCAGTCAGTCTGCTCACAGCAGAAACAATTATTTCCCAAAGCAAAGCACAGATGTAGGACACAGAGAGAGAGCGGGAGAGAGAGAGAGAGAGGGAGGGAGAGTTTGGGCTCAGTTATGTTTTCTCTCCTGTTATTGGGCAGGAGACCCCCCCCCAACACACACACACACACACACACACACACACACACACACACACACACACACACACACACACACACACACTCGTAGCAATTTTGAGATTGGGGTAAACAAGAACCAGAAAAACAGTGGCCTTGGGGTTGCCATTGGTGACGGTGTTTTGGTCCGTGATGGTGTTGTGGAAATAGAGTTTACGGATGAAAACTGGACACCAACCACAGCTTCTTCTTTGAATTTACCTACTTCCTCTTCTCTTCTTGTATTATGATTATGTTGTACAAGAAAGACCTCCCTTTTCTGTTGCTTTTAGGAATTCAACAAACTACTTCTTTATATATATATATATATATATATATAGCACTTTTCTAAAACAATGCCACAAAGTATATATATATATATATATATATATATATATATACTTAGCACAAAAAGTAAGGAAATGTGTGTTTGGTAGAGTATTTCTTTGTTGTAACAATGCTTCTTGGCAATAAATCTTACACCGTTGGAAAGCCTGTTTATTTCCCTTTTAAATGGCGCCACATTTGTAAGGAACATGCATTTGTGGGATGAGCAGCGGAGCCGAGTGTGTGGGTTGCGCCCATGAAAAATTTGCCAAACCTTCTCTGCCAATGCCAAACAGCTTATTTTGCTGTTGCTGTTGACTCTTGTTTTGAGCTGCTGGTCCCCCAGGTGCTGACAACCAGCTGCCTGATATAAGATTTATAGCCAAGAAGCATTGTTACAACAAAGAAATAATCTAGCAAACACAAATTTCCTTACTTTTTGTGCTAAGTTTATATACATATAATACTTTTTTATACTTTCTTTGCAAGAAACAGGCTCATAAAGAATTTACTTGACTCACTGGATTATTTTGCTCCTTATTTGTTGAGCACTTTCCCTACCATTGAATGTTTCTTTTAACAAATTTTTATATATAAATAAAGGTCAAAATGATTAGCCCCCTCCATGAAATCAAACAAAACCCTTAACTTTTCCATGGAAATGACCATAACCAAAAGTGTTTATAGTTTAATTGCTTCCAAAAGAACAAAGACAAAATCTCCACTAAGCTTGGTTAAGATATTTTACTGATGCGCTGAATTGAAACAAGAAAAAACAAAAATGACAAGGCCAAAATTATTAGCACTCTGATAATTCATAGTCAGTAATGTAACCTTTCTGACTCACCACTGACAGCAACCTCTTATGGTAGTGCCTAGCTAGGTTGGCACATGTCTCTTGAGGGACCTTAGCCCCATTCTTCCATGGCAAACTGTTCCAGCTCATCCAAATTGCGTGGTTTTCAAGCATGGACATGAGCCTTGAGCTCCCGCCACAGAGTCTCAATAGGATTGAGATCTGGGCTCTGAGAGGGCCACTCCAGGACCTTGATTTTGGTGCCCTTCAAAAAGTTTTTGACCAACTTGGATGTATGCTTCAAGTCATCGTCTTGCTGGAAGACTTAGCAGCGACCTAAAGCTAGACTGGCAGCAGATTTCTTTACATTATCCTTCAAAATGTCAACACAGTCTTCTTTCTTCATGATCCCGTGCACCCGAACAAGGGTCCCTGTGCCTGGAGCAGCAGAACAGCCCCACAGCATCACGCTCCCACCACCATGTTTAACTCTGGCAACCGTGTTTTTAGGGTTGAAGGCCTCTCCCTTCCTTCGCCAAACAAAAGCAAAATCCGTGTGCCCAAACAGCTCAAGGTTAGTCTCATCAGACCAAAGGACAGACTTCCAAAACTCATGCCCACGTTTCAAATGTTCACGGGCAAACTTCAGTCTGGCTCTGATGTGCCGCTGTGTGAGCAATGGGGTTTTTCTTGGATGATGACCTTGAAGCCCACCACGATGAAAAGCCCTGGCAACAGTCTTCCTTGAAATATCAAGTCCAGAAGAGGCCAGTTCAGCAACAGTCATCTTGGCAGAGATCCGGGGATTGCTGTTGACATCTCTTGACTATTTTCTTCTCTAAAGTTTGTGAAATCTTGCACTTTCGACCACGCCCAGGTTTGTTTCTAACACAATTTGTCCCCTTGTACGTTGCAATGATGCAACACACAGCTGTTCCAGACACTGTGAAACGCTTGGGGATGGCAGTATAGCCTTCCCCCTTAAGATGAGCATCCATTATCTTCTTTCTGAGTTCCAGACTGATTTCTTTACTTTTTGGCATGATGAAATTACTTCTTACCAAGAATTTAAGCGTAGTCCCTCTCAATCAAGTGCTCAAGGGCCACTAGCCCTGCTCACTGGAGTCCCTAAAGTAAAGTTCAGTGCTGATTGATTGCTCAGGCGTGGTTCGAAAGCAGATTGATTAGTCAGGCGTGTTTTGATAGCAAAAAATCACATGGGGGGCTAATAATTTTGACCACCTCAATTTTCACTACATTTGGTATAAAGCAAACCTGAAGATTTATTTTACAGTCCAAAATGTACCAAATAGGAGCCTTAACACTGATGAACGTTTTTCTATGTAAAGTTTTATGAATGATGCAAACATTGGGCAGAATTTTAAGGAAATGTTTCATAGTTGCTTGGGGGCTAATAATTTTGACCTTAACGGTGTGTGTGTGTGTGTGTGTGTGTGTGTGTGTGTATATATATATATATATACTATATATATGTATATGTGTGTATGTGTGTATGTGTGTGTGTGTGTGTGTGTGTGGCATGGTGGCACAGTGGTTAACATGGTCACCTCACAGCAAGAAAGTGTCCTGGGTTCGAGCCCCAGGGTAGTCCAACCTTGGGAGTCGGCCCAAGTCGTCCTCTGTGGGGGTTTACATGTTTTCCCCATGTCTGTCTGGGTTTCCTCCGGGGGCTCCGGTTTCCTCCCACAGTCCAAAGACATGTAGGTCAGGTGAATTGGCCGTACTATCATTGTCCCTAGGTGTGAATGTGGTGTGTGTGTGTGTGTGTGTGTGTGTGTGTGTGTGTGTGTGTTGTTCCTGTGATGGACTGGCGGCCTGTCCAGTGTGTCTCCCCACCTGCCGCCCAGTGACTGCTGGGATAGGCTGCAGCATCCCGTACCCCTAAGCAGGAGAAGCGGTTTGGATAATGGATGGAGATTATATATATATTCATTCATTCATTCATTATGTGATATATATATATACATATCACAGAGTCATGTTTATTGGCCATGTAGGTTTGCACATACATGGGATTTGACTCTGGTTTCGTGGTTCTTTCAGTGTACTTAACATAGAATAACAACACTACAATACAACAATCTCCAGATATACTATACACAAGGATTGGCTATATACAGGCGAAATAAGAGGTGATAAGGTGCAACAGTGCAGAGAATACATCAGAGATGCTGAAATAGATGTTAGCAGATTACTTACATACATGCCTGAGGTAGATGGACATGACAGAGCGTACCAGTATACATATAATGTAGAGTAAAGTATATACAAAAATGGTTGGATTTATTTGACGTTTTTGGTTATATATGTATATATATACTTTTAGTAATACACAGGACATGATGCAACACTCCCTGTATCACCCTCAGACTGAGCATCCATCATTTTGGACAAGCTTATGTATTAATCCATGTTCTTATCTCATACGCACCATCACTGACTAAACAACAGAGACGATCATAGATATGCCACACTGTCAAATCATTCTGAACTGAGGAAAAACTCAGATATTTCTGAACCTAATCCCTATTTTCCTTTCGCTAGGAGTGAAACCAAGCACTGTGTAGCAGAATCTTGAATTGATTTAGCATTGAGCAAGCTAGCATCAGCCGACTGTTGTGCAACAAATAGCAATGCAATCTATCACCAAATAACAACCACTAAAACACCCCCCCCCTTTTTTTTTTAGCAATGACAGGGTTTTTATGTTTTGAGAAGTGTCTGAAAACAGCCTCCATTGTGAAAAGACAATCCCAGTACAGTCATTCCGAGCAGTGATGGACCTCTTTTGCATTTTCCCTCCGACAATGTCAAACGTCCACTGTTGTCTTCCTGCAACCACCCACTGCAGAGAGAGACGTCTGCTGCAGGTTAGCAACGGGTTGATATCTATATACACCAACTAGCCAAAACATTAAAACCACTGACGAGTTAATAACATTGATTATCTCGTTTCACCTGTCAAGGAGTGGGATAAATAGACAGCAAGTGAACAGCCAGTTGCTGAAGTTGACGTGTTGGAAGCAGGAAAGATGGGCAAGCGTAAGGATCTGAGTGACTTTGACGAGGGCCAAACCGTGATGGATAGATGACCGGGTCAGAGCACCTCCAAAACGCCAGGTCTTGTGGGGCGTCCCCGGTATGCAGTGGTCAGTAGCTACCAAAAGTGGCCCAAGGAAGGGCAACCGGTGAACCGGTGAACCGGCGACAGGGTCATGGGCACCCAAGGCTAACTGATGTGCATGGGGAGCGAAGGCTAGCCCGTCTGGTCCGATCCCACAGAGGAGTTACTGTAGCTCAAATTGCTGAAAACGTGAATGCTGGCTATGATAGACAGGTGTCAGGACACACAGTGCATCACAGCTTGCTGTGTACGGGGCTGCGTAGCTGCAGACTGGTCAGAATGCCCATGATGACCTCCGTCCACCACCAAAGGCACCTTCAACGGGCGCGTGAGCATCAGAACTGGACCATGGAGCAGTGGAAGAAGGTGGCCTGGTCTGATAAATCCCGTTTTCCTTTACATCATGTGGATGGCCGGGTGCATGTGTGTCGTTTACTTGGGGAAGAGATGGCACCAGGATGCATCATGGGAAGAAGGCAAGCCGGTGGAGGCAGGGTGATGCTCTGGGCAATGTTCTGCTGGGAAACCCTGGGTCCTGGCTTTCATGTGGATGTTACGTTAACACGTACCACCTACCTAAACATGGTCGCTGACCAAATGACACCCCTGAATGGTAACGATATTCCCTGGTGGCAGCGGCCTCTTTCAGCAGGATAATGCGCCTGACCACACTGCAAAAAAATGGCTCAGGAATGGTTTGAGGAAGATGACAAACAGTTCAAGATGTTGCCTTGGCCTCCGAATTTCCCAGATCTCAAGCCGATCAAGCATCTGTGGGATGTGCTGGAAAAACAAGTCCGGTCCATTTTGCAATTTACGGGACTTAAAGGATCTGCTGCTAGCGTCTTGGTGCCAGATAGGGGAGGACACCTTCAGAAGTCTTGTGGAGTCCATGCCTCGATGGGTTAGAGCTGTTTTGGTGGCACGAGGGGGACCTACACAATATTAGGCAGGTGGTTTTAATGTTTTTGCTGATCGGCGTAACGCCATGATTGACAGTGCGGCTAAGGCTCTTTAAACTCCTCTCATAACACCCCGTCATGCACCGAGGGACCATAAAGTTTTCTAAATCTGACTCTGAATCTCAATCAGAATGGAAGACCGGTGTCCTTGAGCTAAACGCACTGCCAACCAGAGCATTCATGAACAAAGCACTGCAAAACACACATGTTCATACACATAAAACACACACACACACGTGGGCGTCCGGGTAGCGTAGCGGCCTATTACGTTGCCTACCAACGCGGGGGTCACTAGTTCGAATCCCTGTGTTACCTCTAGCTTGGTCAGGCATCCCTACAGACACAACTGGCCGTGTCTGTGGGTGGGAAGCCGGATGTGGGTGTGTGTCCTGGTCACTGCACTAGCGCCTCCTCTGGTCGGTCGGGGCACGTGTTCAGGGGGGAGGGGGAACTGGGGGGAATAACATGATCCTCCCACGCGCTACACCCCCCCCCCCTTGGTGAAACTCTTCACTGTCAGGTGAAAAGTGGCGGCAGGCGACTCCACATGTACGGGAGGAGGCATGTGGTAGTCTGCAGCCCTCCCCGGATCAGCAGAGGGGGGTGGAATAGCGCCCGGGACGGCTCGAAAGAGTGGGGTAACTGGCCAGGTACAATTGGGGAGAACAAGGGGGAGATTTTTCACACACACACACAGAGAAGTGAAATATTCAGTGATGTCATTGTTAATGTCAAATGTTTAATTGTTGATAATTCTCCATTATTTTACTTCTGCTATTCTTTTTAACTTCGCTCCCAATCTTTCCTTTAAAGATCCGGCATGGCTGTACCAGCTCACGTCGATGAAGTAACCCGAATCGAAGTGAACTGAGAGACAAAACAGAGCCGGAGAAAGAGAGACGGGGCGGGAGGGCTGGCTGCTGTCAGACAGATGGGTTTCCGAAGGGGCAGGTGTCTGTGTTTATACAGCGTCCTGTTGTTGCCGCGGTTACTCAATCTTCACGGAATCTCTCCTCCAAACATTCCCAGGGCTTTCCATCCCACGACTGTAACCCCGGCATCCTGGAGCTCTGCTTCCCGAGCCACTTTACAGCCCAGCGGCCAGGGCAGTCTTTCAACCCGGGGACCAATACTCATCTCTGGTAGGAGATAGCGGAGGTTTTTGTTAAATTTGTTTAGGACATTATTGCTTAAACACACACACACACACACACACACACACACACACACACACACACACACACACACACACACACACACACACACAGCTACACATCATAATAGGTAAACGCTAACAGAGTAGAAGTGCAGTGCTTGCTTGCTTGCAGGTCGTCCATGGAGACCGGTGATGGCGTCCCCTCCTCATTAACCGTGTGTTCTGGATGACCGTAGAGTCCAATTCCTCAGCCGCAAGTTTTATTGCACTTTGGGCATATGAAGTCTGAGTTAGTGGGAGCAGGCACGGTTGTGTGTCTCCTTGGTCTTTTCTGTTGTTTTTTCTCCACATTCCTCCCCATTTGCAGCTGCTCTAGACCTCTGTGGCAGCTCTCCCGCCGGTTGGAACGGTCGACGGCAGCTTGCTCCAGTCTCAAGGGGTCGATACAACACTTCTTCAGCGATATTTTTTAGCCGGTCTTCGTATTGCTTCTTCTGACCAACTGCGGACCGACGGCCTGGATGAAGCTAGGCCTTGACGCGGAGGGCGTTCTTGAGGCATCCTAATGACGCGCTCCAGCGAGCGCAGTTGGTGTTCAGTGACCGTGACGTCTGTGCTCTTGCAGTTTGTCCTGCTGAACAGAGTTGAGGAAGCTATTGGTCACCATGATAGTTTACTGACGATGGTAAAAGCAAGGAAATTAAACTGGTTTGGGCGTGTCCGCTGAATGGAAAGGACCCTTGCAAAGGACTTCCTGCAAGGCCTGGTAGAAGGGACTAGGAAGAGAGCTGCGATGGATAGGCGATGGCGGAAAAGGTTATGGAACTGATGATGATGATGATGATGATGAGTTTGTCCTAGCAAGAATCTCAGCATGGAGAGCAGGGTCACGCCACGTGATCCCCGTGATTCCCTGCAGACAGCTTCTGTGGAACCGCTCCAGCAACCTGAGGCGGCGCTGTAGGTGACCCAGGCTTCACAGCTCTATAGGAGAGTTGTGATGCGGACGGCTTTGTAAATGGCAATTTTGTTGTGGAGGTGTTTGTTTTGGAAGACCTTATGTCGAAGTTTGCTGAAGGCTACAGAGGCTTGTTTGATTCTATTGTGAGTTTCGTGATCAGTCTTGCAGCTCTCAGAAAGGATTCTGCCCAGGTATTTGAAAGACGGAGCAACTGAGAGTGGTTGGTGTTCCTAAGTAAAGACGGGCATATAGTGGGTGGGGGGCTAGACCTCCATTGGCATAACACCTCAGTCTTGTGTGTTGACTTGTGACGACTGATAGACCCAGCCTGCTGTGGGCATTCACAACTGCGGCAAGGACGGTTTGCAGGTCTTCTGGCGTGTGAGCTACAAGAGCGTAGTCATCAGCATACTGCAGCCCAAGGACCTGCACTGCTGACAGCTTGGTGGCTGCCTGGAACCTTCGGATGTTGAAGAGGTTTCCATCTAGCCTAAAGTCTATAGTGATCCCACTACTGTCTTCCAATCCCTTTATAGGACATTAGGACATCATTGTTTAAACACACACACACACACACACACACTGCTACCACTGTGTGTGTGTGTGTGTGTGTATATATATAGGCTTGTACTGTCTCATAAAGAATTTACTGGATTCACTGGACTTTATATATATATATACATACATACACACACACACACACAGACACACATACAGCTACACATCATAATATGTAAAGGCCCACGGAGTAGAAGTGCACACACACACATACACAGAGTGATTAAAGAGTATTAAATAAACTTGCCTTGCCTTACCTGCACACTTAATTAAGTTTGTCTCGTGAGACACTGAAAGACATGGCTCAATTTCAATAAAACATATCAGTCGCGGAGCGAATCTCAACGTTCTCCGAGCAACAATATCCCCATTTTTTGCAATAAATCTGTCGACGCCGTCCCTGCTCGTGAAACTCTGCAGTAGATGAGCTGCCCTGAATATGTATCTGAGGCTTTTGTCCACAAACACATCACAGAAAAAGAAAAAAAAATCCAAATTTTATCTCCTCCGCTCATTAAAGAGAAAGTCTGACTTCCACCAACACCAACCCCTTTCCTCTAAACGCTCCCTTTCTGGGCAACGTTTGAAGATGAAGAAGAGGCAGGGCCCGGCTGATAAGGGGTGATTTCACTCTTTAATTACCCACAGGTGTTCTCCACTGCCCGAACAAGCCACGCTTGATTTCCCCTGCCTTCATACCAGCACATGAATCGTGTCTCGCCTCTCACGGCAGCTGCACAAGAACAAGCACAAGCACAATTTCAGACCAACAAGGAAGGACAGTTTGTACAAGTTGCAACTCTCCACTTTCCAAGCAGGGAACAGAATCGTAGACGTGAAGCACATCTGTTGTGTGACCTTTTTTTTCTGTAAACAGTCTACATACTATATAACCAGGTCTAGTGTTGATGGCAGGTTTTCGACTCAGCATCGAACATTGCGCGTTATTTACATCATGTCCTGAATGACGATTTCAGCATGAAGAGTCCAGCATCTGTGACGTATTCTCTGCACCGCTGCTCTTTAGCACCTCTTATTACACCAGTATAAGTAAACTAGATTAGAACCCCGCTACAATGTAGCGGTTTGGTTATGCACCCGTCTAAATCTCCCTCCTCTTCATCCTGCCAGCTAACCGCCTTCCCCCTGCCCCTAAACCCCCCCCCACTCCAACTCCCTCCCCCCAAATGCTCAGAATCATATGAAATGCCGAGAAAAGTGGTTTTTAGCCATTTTTAGAAAATGCATATTTTTGCATAATTATGCGTAATTATTATAATTATATTTGAATGTTCTGCTATTTTTCTGCTCCTCTCTGGAACAATACCTACCACCTCCAAAAGAAATTAGGATCATAAGTGCATTTTTGCAAAAATGCATATTTTGCATAATGCCAAAACATTTCTAAGCCCCAGAAATTTTTTTTTATATAGGTGAAAAAAATCAAAGATGCTCAGAATCACCTGAAATGCCGAGAAAAGTGGTTTTTAGCCATTTTTAGAAAAATGCATATTTTGCATATTTATGCAGAATTATGCATAATTTTAATTTTCTGGGATTTTTCCCTTACTCTCTGAGACAATACCTACCACCTCCAAAAAGAATTAGGATCATAAGTGCTTTAGTTTTCGGTTCCGCTATCTACACTAACTAACACGCGCACACACACACACACACACACACACACACACACACACACACACACACACACACACACACACACACACACACACATTACGAAAATATATAAGTAGATCCTTGTGTATCGGTCTCTCAGTCGCGATGTCACAAGGCCTTCGATCCTTGGAAGATGGCGCCCGGCGTCGCGTGGCCCTTGGAAACGGCCCAAGTCCGAAAGACCGACATCTCTGAAGATTGTTGCGTTGCGGTCTTGTTATTCTATGTTAAGCACACTGAGAGAGCCGCGAAACAGGAGTCAAATCCCTTGTGTGTGCAAACCTGCAGGGCCAATAAACACGATTCTGAGTCTGATGAGCGCTTAACATTGACACTGTAAAACAGATGCTCTTGCACCTGCTCAACAGAGCTAAAGCTAGCTTGTCTGACTCATGTTTTTAGCTAACGGACTACCCAGAAAAGCTAGCCAACACATCAGGAACACTTAAAAACACTCTTATCTCAATATTGATTTGTTTGAGCAGGTTAAAGGGGATAGAGGACGTCTTGTTTGTATCTCCGTTGACGGTGTTTCTGTGAAATCCTACCTCGAATGAAACCCCATGGATAATACCAGGTGGCAGAATATGACGGAGAGGCTGAGAGCAGAGTGTGTCTGACCCCTTAGTCGAGCGGTTAGCGACGTCTCCTGCGGTGCGGGCGATACGGGATCGCGTCCCGGCCGCGGCAGTTCCTGTGGTTGCGTTGTCCTCCCCGAATTCGCCACAATATTTTGCCAATTTTACTACCAAGGGGTCATGACGTGAATCGGAACGCAAAATATTTAATGTCTAACAACTGAAAGGGGTCACAACCCTCCCAGCAAATCTACACGGATGGTTCAGCCAAGCGTGAGACTTGACGTCAGCTTCGGAGCGTGAGACTTATAAACCAGGAACATGACGTACTTTGCATATAAAAAAGGAAAAACAGCTAAAACAAAGCCTCTGGGTTGGGCATAAAGGGATCTTGGTTGACCCAGTTCTTCATCGAGTCGACCTTAGGATCCCTCTGCATGTGTTCCAGCTTGCTTGGCCCGTATAAAAGGAGTGCGGAAACAGAACTGGTGAGTGAAGAGGCACATTTCCACCCTTTTATTGTCTGTACTTTTAATAATGAATAGCTATTCGACACCTGTGGGATCGTTATGGGGAGAACGAGTTTAAACAGTGGATTACCCGGCTCGTCGGCTGCGGACCTGCGCAGGAGTCTTACCATGTGCTGACTCAGCGTGAGCACGGAGGGGGGGGGGGGGGAGTGCCATTCTGTCATGGCCTCTACCTTTAGTTCCCTCAGCATCACTGTCTTTACGAAAGTTACAGATTTCTGTCTTGTTTTTTTTAGTGTTGGGCGCTGTCATAGGATTGCACCATCGATATTTCATTCCGCTATTTGTGTGTCAAACAAACACACTCCATCAAGAACAAATATTTCTCACAGCTTTTAGATGTCTCCCTAAAATAAACGAATGGAATGAGTTCATTTTGCAAAAAAAAAGAAAAGAAAAAAAGTGCAAATCTCTTTTCGCTGTTTTGTGTTTCAGGACCAACGGAGCGCAGAATGGATATTGTAATACCTGTAATAGCCACTAGTCCTAACACTGTTGTGGCAGGCCACTGGCGAGGAGGTCAGGGCTGTTTGACTCTGCCCCTTGACTAACAGATGGCGCCTGGGCTGAAATGGTTTGCGCTGTGGGACTGGGTCAGGTTACCCAGGCAGATGTGTTCAGGGGTCAAAGGTCACGCACAGAGAGCAAAGCACTGCTTTTACTGGCATTTTAATCCCCTGATGGCCGATGCCAACTGGACAAATGCAAGTGCATATGTTAGGACAAATGATATATGCACACGCACACACACGCGCACACACACACACACACACACGAACTTTCACATGTACCCATGCATACATGCATACACAACAGCAAAAACAACAACAACAATAACAAGAAGAAGAAGGAGAAGAAGAATCATCATCATCATCATTTGTGTTCTTCAGGGACACTTGGGCTAACAGAGTAGCAGGGCAGTACACACACACACACACACACACACACTCCTAATCCTAACCTGGAAATAGACCCTTAAAGAAGTGAGGACCGGGCTAAAGCCAAAATATTCTCAAGCTGTGGTTTTATGTTTTTGTCTTGGATGTTGTGGTCCAGTGCATAACTTGTGTAAGTTTGTCGTGTGTGTGTGTGTGTGTGTGTGTGTGTGTGTGTGTGTAGAACTCTGACTACAAACCAACAAAACGTCTCCTATAGCAGGACAATAAAGCTTTGACTTGAACCGAGTTGAAACGAACGGAACTGTGAGAAGCTGAAATTGGGCCTCACAAATACACGAGCCCGAATAAGCACACACACCCGCACGCGCGCACACCCTCACACCCACACGCGTCAAATAGCGCCCTCTTTCGGTAGAGTTTATTTTGGGGGGGGGAGTGGTTGGGGGTGTATATAGTCATTCGTCAGCGTTCCTCCATGTGGAAGAACACCTGCAGACACTGACTGCAGAGTACAGCGCTGGTAGAGGAGTGGACATCTTGCCGCCCCCCCCCCCCCAGAAAACGTGTAACATTCACCTCCTCCACTGTGTTTGCCATTAGAGGCAGAGCCACGATGACAGCACAACAAAACGTGACATCTGATCTGTCCGGCTGATTCCCCCCCCACCCCCCACCTCCACCTCCACCTGAAAAGCTGCCCGCCAGCCAACGGGTATCGCTTACGTTTCACCTCTCCTGGTTTATTCAACCGCGATCCGGATCCGCGACGACCAGTAACCGAGCAGACTGACGCACCTGCTGACGGACCCGAGGCGTCCCAGCAAAGGAAAGCCACGAAAGTAGAAGACCGAGAGAAGACGCGTAAAAAACGAACCACCTTTTACGCACCGCGCAGCACGTTTGGCACACCTGAAGGCTCTCTTCTTCTTCTTCTTCTTCTTCTTCTTCTTCTTCTTCTTCTTCTTCTTCTTCTTCTTCTTCTTCTTTTTGCGCGTCGCTTTTTGCGCATTGTCCGGCTGCGGCGAGGGGGCTTAAAAAAAAATCTGCAGACGGGAAGAAAAAAAATCAAATAAAAACCAAGAGTAAGAAGAGGCTCGCGCGAAAATAGAAACAGCCATTCGTTTTGTTTCTCTCGATTCGCGCCCCCCCCTCTCTCCCTCCCTCCCTCCCTCCCCCCCTTTCATTCGGATCCAAGATGCCCGTCCAGATCCCGGACGACACGGATTTCAACTCGTTTAAAGAGCAGTGCGAGAGCCAGGAAGGGTGGCTGGTCAAGTACAGCAAGGGAGGAGTGACGGTGTGGTGCAGGGCGGAGGAGAGCAAAACTGTCCAGAAGCTGAAGGCAAGTCGTTGTTTCTCCGTCATTGTAGCAGAAAGAGGCTTTGTTGGCCAAAGGGGGGGGGGGCAACAGAACTCACCGTGCACTTTATACGGAGCACACTGCAGAAAGTTGAATATGACCAGAAATAAACGATGACTTCGTGATTGTCTTGCCGGAAATGATATCCGGCTACTGGAAAGTGTGTAGCTCTGTGCAAGATGGAGTGGTGGAGAGCCAAATGCGGAGCAGCGAAAGATGCAGCCGAACATAAATGTAACCAAACAGTCGATAAATGATCGTTAGGCTGGAAATTATGTGCAACTACTGCAAAGTGAAGTATGCAGTGCAAGGTGAAGCTGAATATGGATATAAATGTCTAGCTATCAATATCAGGAGAGCATCTTAAATGGCCTGCCGAAAAAGGCTCAACTTTTTGTTTCTTTTGGGGGGGGGGGAGTGTTAGGTGCTCAAACTGGTCTTGAAATTTTGAGCATACTCTTTACAGTGGCAACCTACTATATAGGTCAAATCCTGGCACATTTGCATGCCCAGTGTGCTCGGGGTGTGTTGCGGCAGCAGAAGAATATCATTTCAAAGTAAGCGACGTACGAGGCGAGACCAGAATGCAAAAGAACCAGAAGTGTCCGGGGCAGCTGCCATTACCAGCTCGCTCCTTCACTGGTGGGGAGTTTGTGAAATAATGTATGACAGAGGTGTGTGACAGTTTTCCTGGAAGTCAAACATGTCTTTAGCACGTCTCTCTTAGGTTGGCTGATGTTGTTCCCCCCAACCAACTGGACTCAAACCCCTGCGTGGCCAATGATGCACCCTGAGTAGGTTATTTAACCCCTACATGTTTCAGGGCCGGATTTTATCTGCGGGATTTATTGAATACGCCAAGAATTTCCATACAGCTGCATCCCAACGCCTCTCTGTGGGAACAGTAATGCAAATACGGCCAAATATTGACCGAGGGAGGAACCCGTTACAGTTGGCACTCTTCTCCAGACCCAACTCAGAACGAGTTCAACAGGATTCAGTCATACTGACTAACCCTCAACCTAAATATCTTAAAACAGCAACTTTGTGCCTTCTTTTCGCCTTACCTGTGCACTTCCATTTTGTTTAGAGCACATTTCTCTTAATTAAAATGTACTGGGTTTTACGTTAAGTGGAAGTGCACAGATAAGAAGTTTGATTGATTGGTCGTGGCTCGTAAGAAAACAAAGGAGCTATAGAGAAGTGAATCACTCCTTTTATATCTCCCTGTGCTGGAGTGCCCTTGGTTAATGCCACACTTCCACGGTGGAGTTACTAATAGCGGCCAGCTGCAGAACGGCCCATTACAACCAGTACAACCACAGTGTCTCTCTGTTAGCCACAGCTCAGCGCTACTGGAGCAGCTGAAGTGGAAATGCCTTGCTCGGGGATCTTTGGCGATGGTTGCTGATGTCTTGTTTTTCTCAGGCTGCCCAGCATTCGACCCAACAACCATTCATTATGTGAATGAGCTGAGCTCATTAGAACAAGAACTTGTCAAACAGTGACTCAAAATCGACCCCTCCAGCACCAAACGCATTATGCTGAATATATCACATGCCCTGCTGGGTTTGGTCAGGCTTCACAATGCAGTGCTCCTCAGCTGTGTGCCATGGAGGTTTTATGTATATACTACATATATACATACATATATATATACACACACACACACATAAATAGATATACATATATGCATACATACACACACACACACACACACACACACATATATATATATATAAATGAAAGGCTTCTGGTGTGAGAAGATAGCAATGCGAACTTACGTTTGTGCCGGCCTCACCCAGCACGGTCCATGCAGTGTCTTTGTCCACATCTGTGTCTAAGTTTTTGTCTTCGTTTGATGGCTGGGAGAGCTTAGTCCACAGCATCCTGTAGGCCGAGGGACCACAGCCCTGCCCGGAGCTGCGCCCGAAGAGGAAACACTGAAGGCAGTCTGACTGGATGCGGAAGCGGTGCAGGCTAAGCTAACTGCTAGCCCATGCAGACTGGCAGTTCCGATAACCCTGAGGGCGGTCTGGTGGCGTGTTTTTAGTGTCGTCATGAGGAATGCGGGGAGGTATGTCGAGGGTGTCTGGCTGGGGGGGGCTAGCATTGGATCGGCTGGTCTTCTGCGTCCAGGGCCCAAGGACCACGGCCTTGCCTCGAGCTGCGCCCGAAGAGGAAACACCAAGGGTGGTCAGACAGGACGTGGAAGCAGAGCAGGCTAAGCTAACTGCTAGCCCATGCAGACCGGCAGTACTGACAGTCATCCTGGCTGGTGCTCGCTCTCTTGGACAGTGATTTTTTTTTTGTTGCTTAGTTTTGATATATATGTTTAGTTTGAATGTAGTATGTGTGCTTAGTTTGGATTTATGTGTGCTTAGTTTGGATATATGTGCTCTAGTTTGGCTATATGTGTTCTAGTTTGGATATATGTGTTATAGTTTGGCTATATGTGTTCTAGTTTGGATACATGTGTTCTTACTTTGGATATATTTGTTCTAGTTTGGATATATTTGTTCTAGCTTGGATATCTATATGTGTTCTTAGTTTGGATATATGTGTTCTAGTTTGGATACATGTGTTCTAGTTTGGCTATATGTGTTCTTAGTTTGGATATATGTGTTCTAGTTTGGATATATGTGTTCTTACTTTGGATGTACAGTGCACCCGGAAAGTATTCACACCCCTTCACTTTCCCCACATTTTGTTATGTTACTGCCTTATTCCAAAATGGATTAAATTCCTTTTTTTCTCATCAATCTACATACAATACCCCATAATGAAAAAGTGAAAAAAGTTTTGTAGAAATTTTTGCAAATTTATTAAAAAATAAAAAACATAAGTATTCACACCCTTTACTCAGCACTTGGTTGAGGCACCCTTGGCAGCGATCACAGCCTCAAGTCTTCTTGGGTATCAAGCTACAAGCTTGGCACACCTATATTTTGGGTATTTCTCCCATTCTTCTCTGCAGATCCTCTCGAGCTCTGCAAGGTTAGATGGGGAGCGTTGCTGCACAGCTATTTTCAGGTCTTTCCAGAGATGTTCAATGGGGGTCAAGTCTGGGCTCTGGCTGGGCCACTCAAGGACATTCACAGACTTGTCCCGAAGCCACTCCTTCATTGTCTTGGCTGTGTGCTTAGGGTCGTTGTCGTGTGGAAAGGTAAACCTTCGCCCCAGTCTGAGGTCCTGAGTGCTCTGGAGCAGGTTTTCATCAAGGATCTCTCTGTACTTTGCTCTATTCATCTTTCCCTCCATCTTGACTAGTCTCCCAGTTCCTGCCGCTGAAGAACATCCCCACAGCATGATGCTGCCACCACCATGCTTCACTGTAGGGATGGTATTAGCAAGGTGATGAGAGATGCCTGGTTTCCTCCAGACGTGACGTTTGGCATTCAGGCCAAAGAGTTCAATCGTGGTTTCATCAGACCAGAGAATCTTGTTTCTCATGGTCTGAGAGTCCTTTAGGTGCTTTCTGGCAAACTCCAAGTGGGCTGCCATGTGCCTTTTACTGAGCAGAGGCTTCCGTCTGGCCACTCTACCATAAAGGCCTGATTGGTGGAGTGCTGCAGAGATGGTTGTCCTTCTGGAAGGTTCTCCCATCTCCACAGAGGAACGCTGGAGCTCTGTCAGAGTGACCATCGGGTTCTTGGTCACCTCCCTGACCAAGGCCCTTCTCCCCCAATTACTCAGTTTGGCTGGGCGGCCAGCTCTAGGAAGAGTCCTGGTGGATCCAAACTTCTTCCATTTACGAATGATGGAGACCACTGTGCTCTTCGGGACCTTCAAAGCTGTAGACATTTTTTTGTACCCTTCCCCAGATCTGTGCCTCGATACAATCCTGTCTCGGAGGTCTACAAACAATTCCTTTGACTTCATGGCTTGGTTTCTGCTCTGACATGCACTGTCAACAGTGGGACCTTATACAGACAGGTGTGTGCCTTTCCAAATCATGTCCAATCAATTGAATTTACTACAGGTGGACTCCAATCAAGATGTAGAGATATCTCAAGGATGATCAGTGGAAACAGGATGAACCTGAGCTCAATTTTGAGTGTCATAGCAAAGGGTGTGAATACTTATGTACATGCAATATTTCAGTTTTTTATTTTTAATAAATTTGCAAAAGTTTCTACAAAACCTTTTTCACTTTGTCATTATGGGGTATTTTGTGTAGATTGATGAGAAAAAAAAGGAATTTAATCCATTTTGGAATAAGGCTGTAACATAACAAAATGTGGGGAAAGTGAAGGGGTGTGAATACTTTCCGGATGCACTGTATGTGTTCTTAGTTTGGATATATGTGTTCTTAGTTTGGATATATATGTGTTCTAGTTTGGCTATATGTGTTCTAGTTTGGCTATATGTGTTCTTAGTTTGGATATATGTGTTTTTAGTTTGGATATGTGTGTTCTAGTTTGGATATATGTGTTCTTAGTTTGGATATATGTGTTTTTAGTTTGGATATATGTGTTCTTAGTTTGGATATATTTGTTCTAGTTTGGTTATATGCGTTCTTAGTTTGGATATATGTGTTCTAGTTTGGATATGTGTGTTCTAGTTTGGATATATGCGTTCTTAGTTTGGATATATGTGTTCTAGTTTGGATATATTTGTTCTAGTTTCAATAGTTTGGCTATATGTGTTCTAGTTTGGATATAAGTGCTCTTGTAGCTTTTGGATGTTTTTTGTCTTTGTGTTGCATTGCTGTGGGCTGGGGGAAACGATATTTCGTTTAGTGTTCCTGATTCCTGATATACTATAGTATAGCAGGTTTCACTGATAAATACCCTCAGCCAGACAGGGGAGGACGAGTCGGTAAAATCAATATTTAGTTTGGAAGAAAACCTGCATATACATGACAATCTCCATGGCAGATGACTGAGGACCAGCGGAGCTGCGGCTACCAACAGGATGAGGACTCATCTCTCAGGCTCTGGTGGAGTCCAAAGTTTATTCAGTATTGACTGTGTTCAAAACCCCGTGAAGTATTATCGCGCTCACGGCAGATTTTCTCAGGGTAAACAAAAAGCCTCAGTCAATCAATGAAACTTTACCCCACATTTCGTACTATGAAAAGTGCTCTGCATAAGAACAGATAACCAAACACATGAAGTAGGCCAAAGCATAGACTATACATTTGCAAAATGCAAAATAAGCCACAGAAGGCGAATGCAAGCCCTAGTTGGGGTGAAGGCCAACTTCACGTCTGTATCGAACATGTTGGTGGATAAACGATGGGTTAGGGTAGGGGGCTGATGCATGTGTACGAGACCAAAATGTAAAAACAATCATAAGAAAGTATACTTAAAATAGCATCATTACACTATCGCAACTGAACAATATTGCAGATGCAAGGTTCCCACACCCACCCGCAGCATCGCCGTGTTTATGGCACCCTGAATAGATGACGAAAACCATAGAGCGGCCGGTCGTAGTTGTAAACTCCCAGCATCTCTGATAATAAAGGATCGGTTTGGGGGCAGATTTAGCTGCGGTTTTGCGTTTCCGGCCGGTCTTTAACAGCCTCGGCTCAGGAATTCTTTTTCTGACAGTTTGGCAGCCGTGCAGCTCCTGCAGCCAGTTGCTATGTAAACAAAGCCTGTGTCATGTGACCTGCCCTGTCATATCTGCACAACCTGCGGCTGAAGCGTTTGGACGCTGGCAGAAACCCCGTGTTCCTCGGTGTCTTCAGCCAGCGTGGTGCAGAGCTGGGAGAAGCAGAAGTGAAAATAAAGAGGTGAAAAAGAAACTGGAATGAGGTATCCCGTTTCAAGCTGAAACCTCCAACGTCTCGTAGCGCAGCATTAAATCAGACCGTAGGCCAAAGTAGTTTCCTGTGAGAGCAGTTAACAAAGGGTCTTGGATTAATAAATAGGTTTTACTGAGTAGGAGCCATAAAGAATGATGAACTTATATGGCATATGAACATATCTGCTACTTGTTTCACTGGAACTGGTAGCCCACACTTTGTAAATTAACTGTTGAGGAACAGACAGGCAGATACAGGTGTAGTTAGACAGACAAGGATAGACAGACAGATGGCTATAGAGAGATAAATGGACACAGGCAGATGTGGCTAGACAGACAGATAGATGGACAGACAGACAGACAGACAGACAGACTTAGATTGAAGGATAGAGCGATAGACACAGATGTAAATGGACAGACCCAGACAGACATACAGACACAGTTCCGTTGCCTACCAACACAGAGATCGGCGGTTCGAATTCCCGTGTTACCTCCTGTTCGGGGGGGAGAGGGACCTGTTTCACCAGGACATCCTCCTGGTGAAACTCCTCACTGTCAGGTGAAAAGAAGCGGCTGGCAACGCCACACGTATCGGAGGAGGCATGTGGTAGTCTGCAGCCCTCCCCGGATCGGCAGAGGGGGCGGGGCAGCGACCGGGACGGCTCGGAAAGAGTGGGGTAATTGGCCAAGTACAATTGGGAGAAAAATGCCCCCCCCCCCCAAAAAAAAGAAATACAGACACAGACAGACATAGATTGAAGGATAAAGCGATAGACACAGATGTAAATGGACAGAAAGAGACAGAAATACAGACACAGACAGACTTAGACTGAAGGATAGAGTGATAGACACAGATGTAAATGGACAGAAAGAGACAGAAATACAGACACAGACAGACTTAGACTGAAGGATAGAGCGATAGACACAGATGTAAATGGACAGACCC
Source organism: Lampris incognitus (assembly GCF_029633865.1). NCBI lineage: Eukaryota > Metazoa > Chordata > Actinopteri > Lampriformes > Lampridae > Lampris > Lampris incognitus. Next base: position 11,003,000 of record NC_079211.1, read on the forward strand.
AGACAGAAATACAGACACAGACAGACTTAGATTGAAGGATAAAGCGATAGACACAGATGTAAATGGACAGAAAGAGACAGAAATACAGACACAGACAGACTTAGACTGAAGGATAGAGCGATAGACACAGATGTAAATGGACAGAAAGAGACAGAAATACAGACACAGACAGACTTAGACTGAAGGATAGAGCGATAGACACAGATGTAAATGGACAGACCCAGACAGAAATACAGACACAGACAGACATAGATTGAAGGATAAAGCGATAGACACAGATGTAAATGGACAGAAAGAGACAGAAATACAGACACAGACAGACATAGATTGAAGGATAAAGTGATAGACACAGATGTGAGATGGTAGTCTGCAGCCCTGAACTTTCACACACAGATGGACAGACACAGAAAGACCAGACAGATGGAGTGATAGACACAGTCAGGTGTAAATAGACAGACAGACAGACAGAAATACAGACACAGACAGACAGAAGGTGGGGAGAGAACGACAGCATTTGGCGCGTCATAGCTTATACAGTTCAGCTTATGCAGCTTATACAGCTTCACAGCTTACACAGTTATAACCACGAACCAAGTCCTGGGGCAGTTTATGGTGAATCGTTCAAGAGCACTTTGACTATAGTTCGAGTCAAAACCAGTTCATCTGTGGTCGCCAGCCCGTTCGTTTGAGCTACCGGACCAGCGGCCCAGTCCTCAGATGTTCGCCACGGCCTTCGCCGTTCCGCCTGAGGTGAACATCATCAACATGCTGAAAAATTAAGAGCGGAAAGACAGGGTAATGGCTAGCAGTGGACTGGAAACCTGAGGACAGACAGCTCACCTCGCCCATAGCAAAACTCCATCAGCGGGGCAGATAATACTCCCCAGGCCCTTGTTCCGCCATCATAGACTTACAGCGTGTCAGTCAACACGGCGTCTGCTGGCCAAAACATGCCGTCACACGCCGCGGGTCAAAGGGCTCCGTCAAAAGTCTGTTGAGAAGCGTTCAAGCCAAACTTGGTGCGAAAAACAAAGTTGTGGAAAACTATTGAATCAGGACGTGTAAACTGCACATGAAGCCAAGTTAGAGATAGGATCGGTGCTGTATCGGACAAATGTATTTCCAAGCGTGTCTTTTGTTTGTGTTAAATTCACATTTACGGTCTGATAAGTTGGATTTTTTTCTTTGGAAAAGAGAATTTTCCCCAAATTTTACAGCCCGTCACAGCAAAACATGCTTCTCTATTCTGCTGCAAAAAGGAAAAGACATTGCAAATGAACTTTCACATATGACAGATAGAAAGAAATAAAACCAAACTGTCCAAGCTTCTAAACCCATCTACAACTCCTGATATCCAAACCTCTATTAAGACAGCGGCTGGGGTCTAAAGCGGTACTGCACACTTAAAACATGTTTTTTTGAGCTGTAAACTAAATGATGTGACCATACGGTGATGAGACACATCAGTGGTGGTGTTGATATTGACATTTTTTTTATCAATTTTATAAAATTGGCATGATTCCATGGGTTGAAAATGTCTCAAAACTCCATCTACTGTTTTAAATCAGCCCTGAACCTTGCAAGGCCAATGCTGATTTAGAGTTGACCGGTTGGGACTTTCTACGTCATGAAATTTATTATTTATTTACCCCCCCCCCTCTCGCTCCCCAATTGTACCGGGCCAATCACCCCGCTCTCTGAGCCGCCCCGGTCGCTGCTCCACCCCCTCTGCCAATCCGGGGAGGGCTGCAGACTACCACATGCCTCCTCCCATACATGTGGAGTCGCCAGTGAGGAGTTTCACCAGAGGGGGATTTAGCACGTGGGAGGATCACCCGGTTCCCCCTCCCCCCGAACAGGCGCTCCAACTGACCAGAGGGGGCGCTAGTGCAGCTACCAGGGCACATACCCACATCCGGCTTCCCACCCGCAGACACGGCCAATTGTGTCTGTAGAGCCGCCTGACCGAGCCATACGTACCGTGGGGATTTAAACCGGCGATCCCCGTATTGGTAGGCAACGGAATAGACTGCTATGCTTCCTGGAGGATGCCCTCTACGTCATGAAATGCATATGTAAAAACCAGTGTTAACATCCTCTAATCAAAGGTGGGCAACCCACCTCCCCAGCCCCTCCCTTGAGTGTGAGTCTGTGAAACCACGCTCATTTTCAAATATATTCTGATCGAGACATCATTCCCAGGAGTTTACAGTATTTTTTTTGTGTGCTATGCTCGCTAACCTTGCGCCTTTATTACCTTTTCTACCAACCTTTTGAATCTCTCCCAATTTACAGTTAGTTTTTTTAAATACATTTATTTTTATAAATGTATTTCTAGTTTTTCCCCTTATCCCACCCGATTAACCCAATGGCATATGGCCGGAACTCTTGTCGAGTAACTCCCCTGGCTCACGTTTCCACAGGAAGGAGATAGTCGTTACACCAGCTTCCTTCAAACTCGTGTCGGGTACTCTCGCTATTTTACACACTGAAGCCTTGCATGGATTGCATCACCTTCAGGCCACGAAGGAGGCGTAGGGCGAATGCTTTCAGTTGCTTGGCTGCAGGCGCCCGGGTGGGCCAGAGGGGTCACTAGAGAACGACGAGTCCCTGAACACTACACCGATCTACACCCACTATCCCTCGGGTAAGGGTGGCCCTAATGAAGGCCTTACCCCGTGGACGCTCTGGCCGTGACCGGTTCCGGCGAGTCTGGGATACGAACCTCCCAGCCACATGACGAGCGGACTGCGAGAACGGCGGTTTAGTCCGCTCAGCCACCAGAGCGGCCTACAGTTAGTTATAGTTATTATATTGTTTCATCATTTTCAATTTTGGTGCAATGTTTCGGACTTGTGCTTTTGACGGCTATAGAAGCACCACCGGACAACTGAGTTGGTCGGGCTGGGGTTTGAAATGGGGCAGGGCTTGCGCCGCGGCTGGGGGAGCAGTCGCCCCGTCGACTGGCAAAGTGGATGGCACCCCACAGTGTACAACCCCCCACAGACCAGTGGCCACTCTTTTAAGGATGAGGATGTGTGCATCCTTGATACATGGAGGAACGCTGGCTTGAACTGGGGGTCAAACAGGGCCATCCATGTGAAGAAGGAATGAACATCCCTGAACTGAGGAGGGGGGCTAAGAGTACATCTGTCGCCATCTTATAACACTGTGATTGTAGCCATTCCCCAGTCCTCTGTGAATAGTACATGTAGCCATTGTAACTCTAATCAATGGTCACGGCATTTGCATATGAAACCGATCCACCGGTTTGAGTCGTTATGCAGCTGTGCTTTTTATAAGGGTGGGGATCCCTGCAATCTGCTGAGACCGACGAAGTCAGTTACATGAACTTTGTGTCTAGATGAACTGATTCAACTTTCTTGGGTTGGTGGAACTGTTTTGGAAATAATCTTGATTTAGCAAAGCTCAGATCTTCAAATTTGACCCCTATCTTCACCAGTCTGTTTGGATCTGACTAAATCCCAGCCTCTGTATAGGTAAATCACCCCTTCTCTGGAAGTCCTGGTTTAAAAAGCGTATCACAGTTCTTGGGGACTTGTATTGAGATGAAACATTAAAATCTTTTGAGGCACTTAGACAGGAATTCCACTAACCACACAACCAATTTTGGAAGTACTTGCAGTGGAGACACCTACTGATACAAACTTTCGGCTCCCTTTCAATAGTCCCATCTAGCATTGACACTCTAGAGGTCAATGCTAGAGGTCAAGGTCAAAGAAAGTTGAATCAGTTCAACTTTTATTGACAGATACGTTTCATCACTCAACTAAGAGACATCTTCAGTCTAAACTGACTGCAGGTATGCCCACCCCTTATATACTAATTCACCCTTCTTTGATTTTCTTACCCGGATTATCGAGCATGCATCAAGACATCTAGAGAAGGTCCTAAAGAATTTTGGACTTGGTCATGAACCCTCTGCCTACTACTCTGATAGTCTCAGATTCCACTATATTATCCCTTAAGTTGACACGGCAAACTGACTTACATGTATCATTTACAGAAGCAGGATGGGGAAGAATTCTTAGGAATGGGGGGAAAAATGTCAAGGGAACTTCAAATAAGACGGATCTAATTTCAAAATAATAAATAGTCTACTGGACGCCATCCAGGCTGCGTAGTGTGGGTTTGACAGTTCAGAGTGCCAGAGGCGTCTTGACAAAGAAGGTACTTTAGTACACATGCTTTGGAGTTGCCTAAAATTTCAAGAGTTTTGGCCTGCTATACGTATCATTGTGGAAACAATTATCGGCCTAGATATCCCTTTCTCCCCCAGTCTATTTATTTTGGGTGACCCCTCTGCATTAAGTGACTTGACTCCACCACTTGCTGATTGCATCCAGACTGTCCTTATGTTGGGACGGAAACTTCTGGTCAACGAATGGAGAGCCTCCTCTGCACCAGCGCCATCACTTCTCTAGGGTCAGCTAGCTGCCTTAGAACAATGATCATAGGCTGCTTGATAATATGGAGGAGTATCACTTGAAATGGGGACAGTACCACTCATATAATGAATGTTAATGGCATTTACAGCTCATTAAAATAGCAGTAAACTATAACATAAAATGCGAATAACTGAGGGGTACATTTTGTTAGAATACCGATTGACAAGCAATGCTGTAAACTTTTAAGTATTTCATGCATCACTGTTACATTTCATTTTATTTTTTATTCCTTATCTGTGGTTGTTTGTGTTTATTACGGTTTCAATTTTATTTTATTTCAATGTTCCATTTCAACTTGATAGTGTCATTTGTGATTGAGATATTTGCATATATTTTGGTTATCATGAAAACCAGGCTCAGAGTAGCAATCTGGCCACTCTGGCAAATGCCAGATGGGCTGGCCCACTAGAGGGCTGCAAGACCATCAATGTGGGGGAAAAAATTGACCATGCCGACCACGACCCACTTTATGTTGGAACAGCCCGTCTGACTGGGGGTTACACGGTCCCAATTGTCAATAGGATACCTATACTGTAAGGTAGGTGGCAGGAAGTGCTACCCTCATCCTCCCCCCACCCCATCAAGTGGATGTGCCCATCCATGTAATGTCAGAGGTCAAGCGGGGAATAATCGAATCAAGAGAGAATGAGTGGAACCTAAAAGTTATAAGTTCAAATCAAATAAACAACTTGAGGCTGATGCTGCAAAATGTTTTAAGTTAACACATTTATTCAAAAATACCAATGACACGGATGAGTGCACTGATGACATGTCCTCTCACCGCCTCAGGTAGGACTATGCTATGCTATGCTATGCTATTGTAGTCTAGTCGCTGCTTAAGGCCGCTGTGCTGTTTTTAAAATGATGTCAAGGCGAGTGTTATAATGGCCGTCTCTGATAAGTCCCTCTGGGTCCCTTCCAATAGGGTGCAGGCATGCTACTTGACACAGCCCGACAATAGTAGTGAATGAACCCGTTAAAATGGTGTCGGTAGCATGAAATCCTGACTGTTAAGCCTGATGTGTGAATTGCATCAGATCAGCTGCGAAGACGATGTCAGATGATTTACTATAAATCGAGTACTGTTAATTAATGTCCAATTTCAGACACATTTCCAGATCATTGTTAGGCTAGGCCTATTGTTCAGGTGAAAATTGAGTTTGGCTGTTTTGTTTCGTGATGACACCATTGCATTTTGTCATGATTATGTCATATTTGTTTTATTTAAATAATGGATTGTTAAATAAGTACTTTTAGAGTTGGGTTGCCCATTGTCAAATGAATGAAATCCCAAGTGCGCCTCTTGGGGTGCCAACTTTCCCTCTTGGCTATTTATTTATTACATTATTTTATGAAACCCTGTCAGCACACCTGTTGTTAGGGTGCCAACTTGATATCTATTGCTTAGCCTATATGCTATAAATATCCTGATATTGCTTTATACAACTCACAATTGCTCTAAGTATGTTGGGGGAAAAGGGGGCCGGTCCAGACGAAAATTTTGTTCCCGGTCTGACCAAGGTGAAAACGATAAACTATTAATCATAAAAAAGGAAATAATCTTGATTTGCAAGTATTTTCAAGCTTGACTTAATAACTGCTATCAGACTTGGCAACTGAAATCAATCTTGACATGGTTGATTTGGCTTTGGCCTATATTTTGGAAAGCTGAAGTATCAGAAAGGATTTTTATTTGTTTATTGTTTATTTTTCACTTGGAACTTTTACTTTGGATGCCACTTTGGTTTAGAGCTCTATTTTGAAATCTAATACAGGCTAGCGGTGACTGATTTTTTTGGTTGCTATTTTCATTTTGAAAATGAATATTTTAGCTTGTCCTTTTTGGTTGGCATCTCTGCATGCTAATGTAATTGTTCTTTTTATGTAGAAAACATTAAATATTAAGTCTTTTGGTTGTTATAGTTTTTTATTTTATGGTTTGATTTTTTTATTGTTATGCTTCTTTTTAAATCGTTAAACCTAAAGACCTCACTGTACGTCTCCTTGAAGGTTACAGGAGAATTTGGCCCATGTGTGATATCAGAAGTAAGGGACTAAAACCAATCAAGGCTTCCCCTGGAGAAAGTCACTTAAATTGGTACTTAATTTAAGAGCAATGTGCTCAATCCAAATCTGTAGGATGATCTGATTTGTTTGAGTGTATTGGAGGTAGTTTGGATGACTGGTAAAGAACTCCAAAAGAGTCCCGTCTTCAACCACATGAAACCAAATTTAAAAAAGGAAGAAAAAAAAAACTAAGGAAAAAACTAAACTAAATTAAACTAAGTTTTTCAGTAATTTAATTAAATTATTTAAAAAATTAAATTAAAAATTAAATTAATTTTAAATTAAAATTCGTTTTAAATTAATTTCAATTTAATTTTAACTTAAATTGATTTAATTATCAAATTAAATTAATTTTAACTTATACATTTATAAATTGATTTTATAAGTAAATTATTAGATTAAATTGAAAATTAAATTAATTTTAAAAAATTAAAGGAAAATTAATTTAATTTAATTAATGAGGTAATTTAATTAAATTAAACTAAGGAAAAAAATGGCTAACACATCCTCAGTGGAGGAGGTAGAGTCTGAAGAGTTGGGGGAGGCCCCACCCATATCCCTGGTAAAGGTCTCTGAGGTAGTGAAGAAGCTCCCCGGTGGCAAGGCGCCGGGTGTGGATGAGATTCGCCCTGAGATGCTGAAGGCTCTGGACATTGTTGGGCTGTCTTGGCTGACACGCCTCTTCAGTGTCACGTGGAGGTCAGGGACAGTACCCGTGGAGTGAAAGACTTGGGTGGTGGTTCCCATATTTAAAAAGGGGACCGGAGGGTGTGCTCCAATTATCGGGGCATCGCATTGCTCAGCTTTCCGGGGAAAGTCTAATCTAAGGTACTGGAAAGGAGGCTCCGACTAATTGTTGAACCTCTGATCCAGGAGGAGCAATGCGGATTCCGTCCTGGCTGTGGAACGACAGATCAACTCTTTACCCTTGCGGAAGTGCTGAGGGAGTCATGGGGAGTTTGACCAGCCAGTCTACATGTGTTTTGTGGACTTGGAGAAGGCTTACTACCATGTACCCTGGGGCACTCTGGGGGGTACTGCAGGAGTATGGGGTACCGGGGCAGTTGTTACAGGCCATCCGGTCCTTTTATAACCAGAGTGAGAGCTGTGTCTGCATTCTCGGCACAAAGTCAAACCTGTTTTTGGTGGGTGTCGGACTCCGCCAAGGTTGTCCCTTGCCTCCAATTCTTTTTGTGATATTCATGGACAGGATCTCTCAAGGTGCAGCCAAGGTGAGGAGTGTGTCCGTTTTGGGAACCTCATAACTGCATCTCTGCTCTTTGCAGATGATGTGATTTTGTTGGCTTCATCAGAACACGACCTCCAGCACACACTGGGGTGGTTTGCAACTGAGTGTGAAATGGCCGGGATGAGAGTCAGTACCTCCAAGTCTGAGGCCATGGTTCTCCACCGGAAAATGGTGGATTGCTCCCTCCGGGTTGGGGATGAGTTGTTGCCTCAAGTGAAGGAGTTCAAGTATCTCGGGGTCTTGTTCATGAGTGAGGGTAGGATGGAGCGGGAGATTGACAGGCGAACTAGTGCAGCATCAGCAGTAATGCGGATGTTGCACTGGACTGTTGTGGTGAAGAAGGAGCTGAGCCAGAAGGCAAAGCTCCCAATTTACCAGTCAGTCTTCGTTCCAGCCCTCACCTATGGTCATGAGCTTTGGGTAGAGACCGAAAGCGTGAGATCGCAGACACAAGCAGCTGAAATGAGTTTCCTCTGTAGGGTTTCTGGGCTCAGCCTTAGAGATAGGTTGAGAAGGTCAGCCATCCGGAGGGAGCTTGGAGTAGAGTCGCTGCACCTTTGCGTCGAAAGGAGCCAGTTGATGGGATTTGGGCATCTGATTAGGATGCCTCCAGGGCACCTTCCTTTGAAGGTTTTCCGGGCACGTCCAACTGGGAGGAGACCCCGGGGTAGACCCAGAACTCGCTGGAGGGACTATTTGTCCAATCTGGCCTGGGACGCCTTTTGGATCCCCCAGGAGGAGCTGGAGGTGTGGCTGGAGAGAGGGACGTCTGGAGTGCCCTACTTAGCTTGCTGCCACCATGTCCCAACCCCGGGGAAGCAGCTGATGATGAGAGATGAGAGAGATAAAAAGCTAGATGCAAAAACTTCTTGCAAAAAGTCCTTCTGTCTATATACTTTTTATTTTCTAGCTGACCGATAAGACCAACTAGAATATTTTTCATTTCGCAGATTACCGGTTATTACAAACAAACAGATATCAGGAGGTCAGGGGTCACAACCATGGCAGCACGGCAACCACAAAAGCTGGCAAAGTATTTCTGTGACATTTCTATTTGCTGTACTGGGCGGAAGACAGAGCAAGTGGAGGAGGAAGATAATTTCACATATTCTAAAATATGTGACTCTTTGACAGTGGGTGGAGAAGGAGGGGTCGAGTCAATACAAAAGATCCATACTAAACTGTGTTGAGCTTCAAATCAGCACATTTCCTTGCACTTTATTTAAAAAAATTTCCCCCCTTTTTCTCCCCAATTGTATCCGGTCAATTACCCCACTCTTCTGAGCCAACCCTGCTCCACCCCCTCTGCCGATCCGGGGAGGGCTGCAGACGACCACATGCCTCCTCCTACATGTGGAGTCGCCAGCCGCTTCTTTTCAGCTGACAGTGAGAAGTTTCGCCAGGGGGCCGTAGCACGTGGGAGGATCCCGCTATTCTCCCCAGTTCCCCCTCCCCCCTGAACAGGTGCCCCGACGGACCAGAGAAGGCGCTAGTACACATGCCCACATCCGGCTTCCCACCCGCAGACATGGCCTATTGTGTCTGATGCCTGACCAAGCGGTAACCCGAGGATTCAAACCTGCAACCCCCATGTTGGTAGGCAACGGAATAGACCGCTACACTACCTGGACGCCCCATACTTTATTTAATTATTGCTGATTTTCCATTCTACAGTAGATAAGAGGGGATGGAGCCTTAAAACAATTCAATACCAAATGCAAATGTTATAAATGTCGTGATATTGGAAAAATCATAATGCGCATCGAATCGGCACTAAAATACCACTGTAATGTTGATTGGGGAGGGAGGTACCTGCTGAAGCCCACTTTCTTTCTGTGTGTGTATAGCCCTGCTGGCAGAGAGGAGATAGAAAGGAATTGTTTGGATGACAGAGGCATGTGTGTGTGTGTGTGTGTTTGTGTGTGCGCGTGTGGTTTGGATGTTGAGAACTATTCCACACAGGATGAAAGATTGACGACAGAGAGGAGGATGATGATGATGGCGATGGTAGAATTAGGTTCAATAATTTAGCAGCTCATTCTGAAGCAGTGAAGCGCTTCTTCTCACACATGAATAATTTACCATTCCATTGGCACTGAGAGAGAGAGAGAGAGAGAGAGAGAGAGAGAGAGAGAGAGAGAGAGAGAGAGAGAGAGAGAGAGAGAGAGAGAGAATTTGAATTTTAAAACAGACCTTTACTTCTATCTGGTTCCGTTTACACAACTTTTCCGTTACAACAGAACAAATCCATTTAAAACCCAAAACAAAATACCCAAGAAAAAAAAAACTCAGATATTCAAAACCAAAGAATTCTCTCTGACTGAACACAGCACATCCTGCACACCCCAAGTGTTAAAAAAAAACAAAACAACTCCTGTCCCTTTTTTCGGTCTGTAAAACTCAAAATCCACTGTTAGCCGAGCTCACATCTTCTGACCCCTCGCCCATCACACAGTTTTTCCTTGTTTTCCAAATAGCTAATTTGGCCAGTCCTGAAATGAAATTCATTAATGTGTGTACAGATTTTTTCTTTGCAGAGTAGTGTGGACCATAGATAAAAAGACAAAAAGAAAATGTTTCTCCTAAGTCCTGAAACTATGTCTGTAGTAGCCTGGATAGTCTAACCAGTCTGCAACACTGAATAAACAGATGGTCTATTGTTTCTGTCTGCAAGCAGAAAGGACAGCCATCCCTGTGCCAGGATTGAGGTGCACCAGATACCTGTTTGTAGCTATGGCCCAATGTACAATCCTCCACTCGAGGTCACCTGTCCATTTGTTAACGGGAGGTTTATACAGGGACCGCTAACGGCCCCTCGGGGACCATCCCACACCAAAAAAAACTCCTTCCAGGGAGTGCAAGTTTGAAACCTTCATGATGATATAATAGGCTGCTTTTTTCCCCTAGAGTCTCAAAGTCTACCAACTCTAGGGTCTTTAGAGACAGCAGGAAACCCTCCTCATTTTGCAAATGTCTCAGCAAGAGAGACAGCCAGGGAAGGAAAGACATATACATTTATCTTCCCATTGGTCAGATAGAGTACAATCTTGGATGGCACAGTGGCACAGTGATTGCTGTCGCCTCACAGCAAGAAGGTCCTGGGTTCGAACCCCGGGGTTGTCCAACTTTGGGGGTCATCCCAGGTCGTCCCCTGGGTGAAGTTTGCATGTTCTCCCCATGTCTGCAGTGGGTTTTCTCCGGGTGCGCCAGTTTTCCTCACCATCAAAAAAAAAGAAAAGAAAAAAATACATGCATATTAGGGTTAGTACTCCTGTCTGTGCCCTTGACTGAGGCATGGCAAGAAGAACTGGAGTTGGTCCCCGGGAGCATAATTTCCTTATGGGGATCAATAGAATATATCAAAATAAAAAAAAATAAAAATCTTCAGCAAACGCTCTGAGGGCTTCTGACAGGGAGGAATGGACCTCCTCCACCAGACTGAGCAGCAGTTTGTTGGTTCTGATGTTGAGGAGTTCAGCTAGATGGGTGATGGATGTCTTTAGGAGATGCCAGCTTAAAACAGCCAGCTTCTCTGCCTGGATCTCAGGCTAACAGAAGACAAAACCTGAGAGGTGATGAATGTATTTCCAAACAAGGGCTCCTCAAAGAGCCACATCCCTGGTGTCATCACAGCTTCCCATTGGAATGTTAAAACCTGCATGCCTGTTAGACAGACTGGTAAAAAGGTGTCAGCCCAGTTCAATCCATGGACTGCGGCCAGAGCAGGGACAAGTGTTTGTCATATCCTAGGTGTCCAGCCCTCCTTAGCAGCAAACAGGCAGTATCCGTCCATGGTAGGCCAAAACTGTAAAGCAGTCTCTGAGCTGTCTGCAGCCTGAAGGCTGTGATCTGTGATTTGATGTCCACTAGACCCTGTCCTTCCTCCTATACCAGCAAGTACAGTATTGCTGATCTCAGCCAGTGCTGCCCTGACTAGAAGAAATCCACAACTGCCCTCTGAATTCCTTCAATCAGGCCCCTTGGTGGAGGTAAGATTATCAGTTTGTGCCAAAGGGTCGAGGCAACCAAGTTATTGATGATTAGGAACCTTCCCCTGTAGGAAAGCTGAGGTAGCAGCCATTTCCATTTAGACAGTCTAGCACATACTTATTCCATAGCATCCTCCCAGTTCTTCCTCTGAAATGCCACTGTTCCCAGAAAACACCCAAAATTTTCATGTCCTGCCTTCCTCATCAGAGGTTTCCTGGTAACTTTGGCCTGTCCTTGTCTGCCTACTGCCCAAAGTGCTGAGCGTCACTTTTGCTGAAGATGCCCTTTCATACATGTCTAAACTACTTCCCAGGAACCCCCATATCTCTGTGGTTTCTGACAAACAGTAATGTCATCAGCATAAGCTGACACCACCAGCAAGGGGCACTGAGGTAGCATAAGTCCTGATAGCATGGATTTGAATCTAAATCAAAAGAGGCTCAATAGCTAAGAGTATAGCTGTCCAGAGATAGGAAATCCCTGTCTAATACCTCTCTGAACCTGTACTGGACAGCTTAGCCCCACCACCCACTTTCACCAAACAGAAAGCTTCCTTATACAACAAACCCAGCAGTGACACAAAACCATCTCCAAAACCAAAAGCTCTTAAAGTGGGAAAAAAGGAAAATCATGGTTAACCCTATCAAGTCAAGTCAAATCAATTTTATTTGTAGTCCAATATCACAAATTACAAATTTGCCTCTGGGGGCTTAACAGCAACACTATCAAACACTTTCTCCTGATCTAATGATATAATTCCAACATCAAAATTGTACAGCTTATAAATGTCAAATAACTCTTTCACGAGATAAATATTGTCCATAATGGCTCTGTCTGGTACACAGTATGACTAGTCTCTTTGGATTATTAATTCCAGGAAGTTTTTAAGCCTATTGGCAAGCACTTTGGAAAGAAGTTTGTAGTCTGTGCATAACAAAGCCACTGCTCTCCCAGTTCTTAAGTCAAGCCAAATCTCATTTTTGAGTAAAAGTGAAAGAACTGCATGCCAACAGGATGCCAGTAACAGGCCTGTCTGAGAACACTGCTGCAGCATCGCCCACAGGTTGGCTCCGAAACACTTCCAGAAGTGCTTATAAAAATCTGCAGGCAGTCCGTCCAGTCCAGTGGCTTGACCAGAAGCCATCTCACCCACAGCAGCACCGAGCTCCTCCAGGGAGATGTTGGCATCCAGGACGGCTCTGTCCTCAGAGCTCAACTGAGGAAGCCCCTGCAGCAGCTCGTCCACACACTCTCTGTTACAGTCTTCCATCCTGAAGAGGGCACTGTAGAACTCTACGGCATGTTGTCTCATCTCAACCAGATCAGTTGTCACTGTACCATCTGGGAGGCAGAGACAGACCATTTGTTTGAGAGATGGACTTTTCCAGGTTAAAGAAGAAGGAGGTGGGAGCATCCATGTCTCTAACGCTGTTGAACCTTGACCTGATCAAAGCCCCTTTAACTCTTTCATGTAAAAATGAACCTAATTCCTGTTTCTTTTGTTGAAGCCTGTGACTATATGTGCTGCTGTGAGTGAATAGACTGTTTTCCAAATCCCTGTTTTCGTTTTCTAAATCCTGAATGACTCTTCTGACTCTCACTGTGGAATGAGTTGTATACTGTTGACAGAAAACTTGTATATGTGCTTTGCCCATGTCCCACCACTGACTCAGGGGGTCAGTCCCTCTTCCTTTCTCTCCAGATTCCCCAGAACGTCTCAAATGTCTGACAAAAATCACTGCCCTGAAACAGTTTAACTTCAAAGTGCCAGTATGAGCTGCATTTAGTGTTCAGTGAGATGTGAAAGTCTAAAGAGACTAAGTGATGGTCAGTGAAACCTACTGGGTGAGTGTGACTGTTCAATAACCTGTTGCTAAACCTACGTGATATGTAAACCCTATCCAGCCTGGCAGCACTCACATTACCATCTAGCACATTAACCTATGTATACTGCCTAACCTGGGGATGTTTGACCTTCCATACATCTACTACACCTGATTCTGAAATCAACTGCGATAAAGTGGTGGATGGCTGTAAGTGAGGTTCCCCTCCTGTTCTGTCTAATACAAAATGTTTAGTAAAATTCCAATCTCCCTCCCCCACCACTACACATTCGCCCCGATCACACTGCTTTAAGAAAATCAGAACGATATGTCCTGTATTCTTGCTCTGGCCACTAAAGCCTTGCCTGTCACTATCTCTGTGGTAGAGATGATATCAGCATCAAGCCCTGGAGAAAATAGAATGGCTACACCAGCACAGAAATTAGTCCCATGAGCCAGAAAATACTGGCCCTTCCACCACAAACCCCAGTCAATCTCACTATCTGTCGCTGTGTTTCCTGCAAAAAAAAGGTCTAATCTTTTCTGTGTGATCATTTCTGAGATGACAGCCCTCTTCTGCCAATCCCTATCATCATCAATATTCAAAGAGCTGACCCTCACCTTGTGAATAAAAGACTGAGAGAGATTATATAAACGGAACAGGAAGATCAGCCAGTGCAACACACTCATCATGACCTTGCTTATGAAGTCTTATGAAGTCTATGAAGTCGTGAACCTTTTTCTTTATTAGTCTTAAGCGTCTTTCTGAGACCTGTTATGTGTTTTTTCAAACAGAAACAGTTTTTTCATCTAACAAATCAACACCAACTACTTTCTGCAAAGTCGACACGCTTTTAATAAATGTTCCTGTACCTGGAAAATACCCAGATGCATTCACAGATTTTCCAAAGGTTTCATCTACGAAACCATTAATTTCCTCTAGCATGTGCAGACCTCCACTGAGTGACTGTGAGTTTGTAACAGAGATGCAGTCAGAGTCAGTGTCGTACTCCATTTCTTCCACCTTATCCTCACCAGCAACACTCTCCATAACACAGGACTCTCCCTCGCTCACCTTTGCACCGCCAGCCTGACTTTAGTCAGGTTCAGCTGCTGGCCCTTTCCCGCTGCCGGTGCTTTCTCTGCTCCTTTCCTTTCTTCTGTTTTGACACTCGGGACAGCCGAGCCGTCATCAATTACATTCTCACTGCCTGGCTGTCTGCCAGCCCACTGTATATCTCTCCTCTCTCATGCCTTGGGCACAGTTGGCAGGGCGCCGCCCCCCTGAGGAGCGGCGGCATCCGCTGGCTCCTCATCCGGTGGAGCGCCGGTGTTACTGTGCTCCACGGCCGGCCTGGCCCCCGGCTTGGGGTGCCAGGCCTGTGAGGACAAGCGATCTGCTTGTGCCCCACATCCCCACACTCAAAGCATTTCATGCTGCATGTGCTGGTGTACACCATGTAATGTTCCTCCCCATGTTTCACATTGAAGGAAACCTCCAGCATCTCTGACGAACTCTTCCAGAAGATGAACACCTGTCTGCGGAGGGATTGGACACGTTTCACAGCCTAACCCCACAGTCCTAAAACTGCTCACCAGCTTCCTGAAGCGCTGCAACTCCCGCTCCAACACCTCATTGGAAATGAATGGGGGAACACCGGAGATGGTGACCCGGGTGGAGGGCACGGCGAGCGGGGAAACCTACAGATAGATGCCGTTCAGAGAGACAATGCTCGCTATTAACTCAGCCACAAAAAAGCCACTCTTTCAGGAAAACAATCTCATCTCTGTTCATCCCGGAGGCATAAGA
Source organism: Lampris incognitus (assembly GCF_029633865.1). NCBI lineage: Eukaryota > Metazoa > Chordata > Actinopteri > Lampriformes > Lampridae > Lampris > Lampris incognitus. The sequence goes on from NC_079211.1 coordinate 11,018,408, forward strand.
CAGGTTGGCCCGTCCCACACGGTCTCCCACGGCCAGGAGAACCGCCTCTACCGGAACAGATGGATCAGGCTGAACCTGCACTCCATGTCGGATAGAGAGGGGCGGCGTCTCCGAGGACGCCACCCCTATCACACCGAAAAAAAGCTACGACAAACACGCCAACTACAGCAAAAGTTGCCCACAACCAATAAACAAACTCAATCTGAAACCATCAACCCGAAAGACAAAAAAAAAAAAACTACAATAAAAATGGATAAATAAATCAAACTTACTAGCAGCAGGTCGCTCTCACTCAACATACTCACTCACACACCGACTCCCAATCATGCATGCACACACACACACACACACACACACACACACACACACACACACACACACACACAGAAAGAGAGAGAGAGAGAGAGAGAGAGAGAGAGAGAGAGAGAGAGAGAGAGAGAGAGAGAGAGAGAGAGAGAGAGAGAGAGAGAGAGAGAGAGAGCGAGCTACTTGGTGAATAATTAAACATGGTGCCCAGGCTGTGCTGATTGAGTTACATGGAGTTTTTCAGCGCTGACTCTCACAGTATCTGATGACCCCGCCCAGCCACTAAAACCATCTCATAAGATTACAAGAGTGGGAGGGAAAAGCGATGTCCACATCACCGGAGTATAGTAACACACCCTCTCTTGTGTCCTCTGTCGGCTTCAGGACTCTTTAAAGCTGCAGTCCTGAAGATTTGCCTAACTCACTGATGCCTGTGGGGATGTTGGCAACTACACTGGTGTTTGACCTCTGCAAATCCCAGAGAAGAGTTTTTAATGGTACTATATGTTGGTAAAAAGCCTTCGACCAACTTGTTTTTCCAAATCTGTCCATCATCCACAACTTTTGCTTCTTGTTCAAAACTGCCTGCCTGCCTATCTTTCAACATTTAGCTGCTGTGGTGAAGATAAAAAACATTATGTGCTGTATCATCTTTCTACTGAAAGTTTATTCTAATTAACTATTGTAATGAGCAAATAGAAAATAGGTAATGGTTTGGATATCCCGGCGATAGAGATCATGTTCAAATGCACCATCAGTAGAAAGTCTCAAAAGTCTCAAAAGGGACGTTTGTTTGCATGTAATACTTCAGGATTGTAGCTTTAAACATTGTAACAATTAGAGGACCAGGTTTAGCTAATTCCCCCCCCCCTTTTTTTCTCCCCAATTGTATCTGACCAATTTCCCCACTTTACCGAGCCATCCTGGTCACTGCTCCACCCCCTCTGCCGATCTGGGGAGGGCCACATGCCTCCTCCGATACATGTGGAGTCGCCAGCTGCTTCTTTTCACCTGACAGTGAAGGTGACAGTGAGGAGTGAGGGGAATTACTCCACTCAGATGAGTGGGGTAATTGGCTGGATACAACTGGGGAGAAAAGGGGGGGGAATCCAAAAAAAAAACAACAAACAAACAAACAAAACATTAAATTGAATAAATGCTCAGCAGGACTTAGCCTGGATCTCAAATCCTCTTTGCTTCCAAATGCTGATGTGATAATTAGCTAACATATTTCCTCCCCTCGGCATCAGGTGGGTTATCATTTGGCCTGATGCATCTCAGACGGCTGTCTTTTGGATGCTGCAGAGTGTTTCCAAATCCCTGAATTAAAAACAAGCCTGCTAGCCGGGAAGATATGCGGAGTAACCGCTTCATAGAGAATTATAGACTCCGTTCAGGAAATAGATTTATAGCTCAGGTTGTTTTTTTTGGTTTTTTTTCCTGGATAAAGAGCTTGTCTAGCCAAACTGTTCCACAATAAAAAAAAGCTCAAATTTTAAGGGCTATTGATAATTTGAAGTATATTTCTCAAATGCAGAACTACAAACAACAGGAGTGTTCATACCAGTATATTTAACGTTGCTTATTCATACCAGTAGAGCCACGGTTGAATAACACAGGGGAATTTAACATGAATGAAAACCACCAAAACTGAACTAAACTCTTTATCCTCGACAGAGTATATAAGCACCTGGAGAAACCCAATTCTCATGTGAGACTTTTATTTGCTGACTTCTCTTCGGCTTTTAACAAGATGCAACCTCACATTTTAATCGAGTGGCTTGCTTCTTGTTTTAATTTACCTGGTCAGCTTTTAATGTTGCTTTTAAACTTTTTGACAGACAGAATCCAGCAGGTTTTAGTTAATGGACTTATGTCAAATGTCCTAGTCTCAAACAGGGGCTCACCGCAAGGTTGTTTTCTTTCCCCCCTGCTTTTTATTTTGTATACAGACAGCTGCAGGTCTAAAGAGGGTAGCTACCTGGTGAAATTCTCTGATGAAACTGCACTTTTGTCTCTTCTTCGGGGCTCGGAGTCAGGTCACGGTTGTGCCCTACCTGCCTTTGTTGATTGGTGCAATGATAACTTCCTTCACCTTAATGTGTCAAAAACTAAAGAACTTATCATTGATTTTAGGAGAAACAGTGATAAGCCCAAAAACTAGCACTATACATGGCGAGGATGTTCAAATTGTTGACACTTATAAGTACTTGGGAACCGTGTTCGACTCTTAACTCAAGTTCGATGTGAACACAGATTTGATTGTCAAGCACAGACAACAAAGAATTCACTTACTGCAGAAGTTTATCTCCGTTACTGTCTGTAACACCATCTCACGTATTTTCTACTTGTCATTTATTGAAAGTCTTTTAACTTTTTCCTCTATTTGTTGATTTAACGGGTTGTCTGTGAAGGACAGGAATAGCCTAAACAGTATCATTAAGGTCTGCTCCAAGATAATCAGAGTCCAGCAGAGAGACGTATGCTCCCTCTGGGAGAAACGTGTGGCCCAGAAAGCAAAAGGAATTATTAGCCAATCTGACCACGTCCTGTCCAGTGAATTCACTGTAATGCCGTCAGGCCAGGGCTATAAAGGGCCCCCTAGGAAAACAAATCGCTATTCTAAGTCCTTCATTCCTTCTGCTATCAGGCTGTTAAATAATAGTCGAGTAGTCATTTTAAATGAATGCTTTATTTTGTTTCAAACTGCAATAGTTGGTTTATACCCTTATATGTTTTTTGCATGGCTTGTGGGCCTATGCGTTCATTGAATGTAGTGGTGGAATGTAACGTGTAATGCGTCTTAGGATGCTTTGTTTATTTATTTATTTATTTCTATTTTATTCTTTTACCTTATGTGAATTTTTGCCCTTTGCCTGCTCCTCGTGTAAGTCGGCATGCATGGCCACACGAGGGTGACAGTGTGCATCTCTTGCCCATGGCATAATGCTGATTGCCACTTGTTTGTGAAATTCAATTGCCCTTCTGAGTTAAATAAAGTTGTCTGAATCTGACCTGATCTGCAGTATGTGTTGTATATAAGAGTATTGAAAAAGTGTAACAGTACCGCACGTAAAGGATATATGAATACTTGGGAGAGCTTCATTAGATACTTACAGTAGCTAATTACAGTTTTTACTGGAATTATGGTTTTGGCAATGATACACATTGCAATAACTCTGATTTTTTTTTTGTCGGTTACACAACAGCAGTATGTGTATAACAAAAAGTAAAAATATATCTTTTGGTCTCTTTTTGTCCAGATGAGAATCATGTGTAAGGACGTGATGGCAGAGACGCTGTACGACGTCCTCCACGACACAAACTACCGCAGGAAGTGGGACACCAACATGATTGACACGTTCGACATCGGAAGGCTGACTGTCAATGCAGACGTCGGCTACTACTCCTGTGAGCTGTTATCTCTTTTTTATCTTTTGTTATTTTCTCTAACTAATTCATCTCACTTTGTGTCTGCCACAGAATTCTAGAACATTGTGCCCCCCCCCCGGCCCAGCTGAACTACATTCCAAATGAAAACCTAAACAAAAATATTGTCAGATTACATATGAAGTACTTTTTTCTTGTTTTATATGGTGTTTGATAGCTGTGAAATGACTAAGTAACACCATTGCCTCACATCATTACATTACACAGCATTACATCACTAAATCCCAAAAATGCCTCTTCAACTCCATTTTGGCAGACATACCGCAGTACAACAGATAGCTGTTCTTTGTTGGTTGTGTCGGTGGTCTCATCAACTTGTACGGACACAAAAGGGGCTGAATTTATCTAATCTTGAATGTTCTGTCAAAGAGCGTCACTTACTGCCAAGATAAGGTCGTTTTGAATATGGTTCAATGTCCCGGAAAACATGGAGGAAACTTCAAGATGCGTCACCAACCGCCAGTCTTCCTCTGTAATGAGGTTTGCGAGCTCCACCTAGTTTCCACGGTTTGATGAGCCAGTGCTTCCCAGATAGCACCCGGATGTGGGCCACTTCAGGCAATGGTGTGGCACTGATGGCCTTCTTTTGGCCCTGAAAAAATGGATGTGAGCCTGAAGTGGCCCACATGTATAGTAGCAAATATGGCCCAAATATGCCAAATCAAACGTGGGCCTTTTTTGGCAAAGATGTGGTGCTCTCGGCAACATATAATCTGGATGTGACCCTGAAGTGGCCCGTGTGGTAAATGGTGAATATGGCCCAAATATTACAAAACAAATATGGGCCACCTTTGGCAAATATGTGCCACATGCGGCATTGCTATGGCTTGGTTCTGGCCCAGATCTGGCAAACACGAGTGGACCGCCCAAGTGCCATCATTCCACACAGTATGTGGGCCGGATGAAAGAAAGATGAAAGTCGGGTGTGGGACGAGCCCAGGCCACAGCAATTTTGCTATCTGGGTTTCCTTGTTTCCCTTGAAGGCTAATTCCTGTTTCCTTAAGTGGCAAGTAGCACGTATCAAGTCCTTCAGAGTCTCACAATGTTCCCTCACCTTCGCATTGTGTGCAGAGACTTGCTGTTTGCTAGCCTCGTTTAATGCTAGGTTAATCGGAGTGCAGTTTCCAAAGGTTTCAATGCCATTGGGTGTTGAATGTGTGAACTGGACCACTAGTGCTTGACTAGGGCTGCAGGCAGGTTGTTCAGGTCACACTAGCCGGCACCCACCCATACATTGTCCTGCTCTCTGGAAAACAGCAAACATGAGAAGCCGTACAGCCTGCTTGGTGGTAGCATTGGAGCCGCAGCCGCATAGCCACTCTTTCCTTATGTACCACTCCGGCTGGAATGATCAGATGATTTTCTGCCCTTTACGCTGGTGGAGGTCAGGGAGAGCTGGTGTAGGCCTGCCTTGCTTGATGACAAGTAATTCTTGCTGGTAATCCAGTTTATTAAAACTCTGAAGACATACGATGGTCAACATTACTGATTTCGCTCTGAAGTGTAGCTAAGCTGCTCAAATTCAAACGAGCTAGCTTGTTAATCATCTCATCTCATCATTAGCCGCTTATCCGGGGTCGGGTCGTGGCGGCAGCAAGCTAAGTAGGGCACTCCACACGTCCCTCTCCCCAGCCACACCCTCCAGCTCCTCCTGGGCCACACCCTCCAGCTCCTCCTGGGGGATCCCAAGATGTTCCCAGGCCAGATTGGACATATAGTCCCAAGAGCGAGTTCTGGGTAGCATAAATGTCGTGACATTGTAGCAATTTCGCACCTTGATGGCTCTGACTGGCTCGCACTCCCGCCATAAGCAGTGCCTTTCCTCATCTTTTGAGTTCGCCTTAAGCTACGCAATACGCATGCGCAAACTCTGAAATTCACAACGTTAAAGGCAAACCTGAAAAAAGCAGAGACTACCCTTCCCATTGAAAAAGTAGGCGAGTTTGTGCACTATACAGTGTTTCGCTCTTAGAAGTTTAAGGACTGAAAAAGGACAAGGACATAAAAACATCATTAAAAACACATCATAACACAGCATACTTGTAAGTAGAGTGAGATTTTGATATGTTGTTATAAACTTGTTGTATTGTTATTTTGAATAAATTATCACAGGGTGACTGCATGTCATTGGTCGATAATCTGATTCATAAAGACATTACAATTTGCAAACTATTGATTGACACAATGATTGACACACCGACCCATCAATCAGTGCTTAGCTGTACTGCATTACTTCCTCCGACAGTGAGCTACGACGCCTCACCAAGAGTACTGGGGAGTGACGTCTACACAACATGTCTACACTCATTAGACATAGTAGCTGAGGCTAATGGAAACGGTACAAATGTGTTCTTTGGGAACTTCTAATGGTGATTCACGCTTTCCCAAGTGATCAGTTTCCTCTTGTGATAGTTCACTGAGGTGGACCTGGAGTTCCTATTCAACGTTTGTCGCGCGTAGCATCAATAACTAAGCAAGACAGGACCTGCAGAAAGCTTGCAAATGGCACTTTTATTCAGCTTCAAGTTAGTTCGTTAAAGATGTCCAAATGCACCTGGTGAATTGTGGGTAAAATCAGCATGCGCGCGCACACACACATACACACACACACACACACACACACACACACACACACACACACACACACCAGAGAAAGCAAGACAAAGGGCACATCATTAACTCCCGAAAGATTTTTAAGTGGAAGTGGAAACTACATTTTAATTCACTCTATATTCCAGTGTGATATTTCTGTCCTGTACAGGACACATCTACTGCACATTTCATACTTGGAAATGCACTTTACATGACATCAGATTAAAAAGGCCTAAAAATGTGAGACAGATGCACATAATATACATTTATAAAGTCGAAGGGCATGGTGACCCTGGTTGGGTATATATACTATATATATATATATATATACTATATATATATATATATATATATATATATATATATATATATATATATATATATATGAAAATGTGCTGTTGTGCAGTGTTGGAGCAGGATACAGAGCTGGGTTTGGTGTTTACCCATGCTGGAAACAAACCCCGTTCAGGTGAAGGAGGGGCTA